>NC_088397.1:74363754-74663754 GCF_034236695.1 Oncorhynchus nerka | reverse complement strand
CGTGAAGGCGTTAACCATAACAACCCCTGGCTGAATGAGAAGACTGCCATGATGTGTTTAAAAAGAGAACTTCACTGAGATCCCACGGTACAGTGACGGTACGAGCCAGACGTGGTGTGTATCTCTCACTGACACACTGGACTGGAGGGAGCTGAGCCCATCGGACACATCACAGTGGGAGTCTCGGGGCAGTGTGTGTGTCATGGACTGTTCTCTCTACCGCACGGCAAGCGGTACCGATGCACAAGTCTGGAACCAACAGGACCCTGAACAGCTTCTACCCCCGAGCCATAAGACTGCTGAATTGTTAGTTAAATAGTTAACCAAATAGCTTCCCAGGACTATCTACATTGACCCTTTTTGCACTAACTTTATCCTTACCAATATTTACATATCTACCCCAATGACCTCGTACCCCTGCACATTGACTCAGTTGTGGTATCCCGTATATACTGTATAGCCAAGTTTTCGTTACTCTTGTGTATTTACCTGTTATTATGTTTTCTCTCTGCATTGTTGGGAAGGGACCTTTAGGAAGACTTTCACTGTTAGTCTACACCTGATGTTTACAAAGCTTGTACTGCTAGCTAGCCAGCTAGCTCCCGAAAAGCAGCATTGTAGAAACTTCACACTCAACGGTACGACTTGATTAGGGTAGTGTCAACAACGCAGCTAGCCTACCCCAGCAGTACTGTATCATTTTAATCATTTTAGTCAATTAGATTCTTGCTACGTAAGCTTAACTTTCTGAACATTCGAGACGTGTAGTCCACTTGTCATTCCAATCTCCTCTGCATTAGCGTAGCCTCTTCTCTAGCCTGTCAACTATGTGTCTGTCTATCCCTGTTCTCTCCTCTCTGCACAGACCATACAAACGCTCCACACCGCATGGCCGCGGCCACCCTAATCTGGTGGTCCCAGCGCGCACGACCCACGTGGAGTTCCAGGTCTCCGGTAGCCTCTGGAACTGCCGATCTGCGGCCAACAAGGCAGAGTTCATCTCAGCCTATGCCTCCCTCCAGTCCCTCGACTTCTTGGCTCTGACGGAAACATGGATCACCACAGACAACACCGCTACTCCTACGGCTCTCTCTTCGTCCGCCCACGTGCTCTCGCACACCCCGAGAGCTTCTGGTCAGCGGGGTGGTGGCACCGGGATCCTCATCTCTCCCAAGTGGTCATTCTCTCTTTCTCCCCTTACCCATCTGTCTATCGCCTCCTTTGAATTCCATGCTGTCACAGTTACCAGCCCTTTCAAGCTTAACATCCTTATCATTTATCGCCCTCCAGGTTCCCTCGGAGAGTTCATCAATGAGCTTGATGCCTTGATAAGCTCCTTTCCTGAGGACGGCTCACCTCTCACAGTTCTGGGCGACTTTAACCTCCCCACGTCTACCTTTGACTCATTCCTCTCTGCCTCCTTCTTTCCACTCCTCTCCTCTTTTGACCTCACCCTCTCACCTTCCCCCCTACTCACAAGGCAGGCAATACGCTCGACCTCATCTTTACTAGATGCTGTTCCTCCACTAACCTCATTGCAACTCCCCTCCAAGTCTCCGACCACTACCTTGTATCCTTTTCCCTCTCGCTCTCATCCAACACTTCCCACACTGCCCCTACTCGGATGGTATCGCGCCGTCCCAACCTTCGCTCTCTCTCCCCGCTACTCTCTCCTCTTCCATCCTATTATCTCTTCCCTCTGCTCAAACCTTCTCCAACCTATCTCCTGATTCTGCCTCCTCAACCCTCCTCTCCTCCCTTTCTGCATCCTTTGACTCTCTATGTCCCCTATCCTCCAGGCCGGCTCGGTCCTCCCCTCCCGCTCCGTGGCTCGACGACTCATTGCGAGCTCACAGAACAGGGCTCCGGGCAGCCGAGCGGAAATGGAGGAAAACTCGCCTCCCTGCGGACCTGGCATCCTTTCACTCCCTCCTCTCTACATTTTCCTCCTCTGTCTCTGCTGCTAAAGCCACTTTCTACCACTCTAAATTCCAAGCATCTGCCTCTAAACCTAGGAAGCTCTTTGCCACCTTCTCCTCCCTCTTGAATCCTCCTCCCCCCCTCCTCCCTCTCTGCAGATGACTTCGTCAACCATTTTGAAAAGAAGGTCGACGACATCCGATCCTCGTTTGCTAAGTCAAACGACACCGCTGGTTCTGCTCACACTGCCCTACCCTGTGCTCTGACCTCTTTCTCCCCTCTCTCTCCAGATGACATCTCGCGTCTTGTGACGGCCGGCCGCCCAACAACCTGCCCGCTTGACCCTATCCCCTCCTCTCTTCTCCAGACCATCTCCGGTGACCTTCTCCCTTACCTCACCTCGCTCATCAACTCATCCCTGACCGCTGGCTACGTCCCTCCCGTCTTCAAGAGAGCGAGAGTTGCACCCCTTCTGAAAAAACCTACACTCGATCCCTCCGATGTCAACAACTACAGACCAGTATCCCTTCTTTCTTTTCTCTCCAAAACTCTTGAACGTGCCGTCCTTGGCCAGCTCTCCCGCTATCTCTCTCAGAATGACCTTCTTGATCCTAATCAGTCAGGTTTCAAGACTAGTCATTCAACTGAGACTGCTCTTCTCTGTATCACGGAGGCGCTCCGCACTGCTAAAGCTAACTCTCTCTCCTCTGCTCTCATCCTTCTAGACCTATCGGCTGCCTTCGATACTGTGAACCATCAGATCCTCCTCTCCACCCTCTCCGAGTTGGGCATCTCCGGCGCGGCCCACGCTTGGATTGCGTCCTACCTGACAGGTCGCTCCTACCAGGTGGCGTGGCGAGAATCCGTCTCCTCACCACGTGCTCTCACCACTGGTGTCCCCCAGGGCTCTGTTCTAGGCCCTCTCCTATTCTCGCTATACACCAAGTCACTTGGCTCTGTCATAACCTCACATGGTCTCTCCTATCATTGCTATGCAGACGACACACAATTAATCTTCTCCTTTCCCCCTTCTGACGACCAGGTGGCGAATCGCATCTCTGCATGTCTGGCAGACATATCAGTGTGGATGACGGATCATCACCTCAAGCTGAACCTCGGCAAGACGGAGCTGCTCTTCCTCCCGGGGAAGGACTGCCCGTTCCATGATCTCGCCATCACGGTTGACAACTCCATTGTGTCCTCGTCCCAGAGCGCTAAGAACCTTGGCGTGATCCTGGACAACACCCTGTCGTTCTCAAATAACATCAAGGCGGTGGCCCGTTCCTGTAGGTTCATGCTCTACAACATCCGCAGAGTACGACCCTGCCTCACACAGGAAGCGGCGCAGGTCCTAATCCAGGCACTTGTCATCTCCCGTCTGGATTACTGCAACTCGCTGTTGGCTGGGCTCCCTGCCTGTGCCATTAAACCCCTACAACTCATCCAGAACGCCGCAGCCCGTCTGGTGTTCAACCTTCCCAAGTTCTCTCACGTCACCCCGCTCCTCCGCTCTCTCCACTGGCTTCCAGTTGAAGCTTGCATCCGCTACAAGACCATGGTGCTTGCCTACGGAGCTGTGAGGGGAACGGCACCTCAGTACCTCCAGGCTCTGATCAGGCCCTACACCCAAACAAGGGCACTGCGTTCATCCACCTCTGGCCTGCTCGCCTCCCTACCACTGAGGAAGTACAGTTCCCGCTCAGCCCAGTCAAAACTGTTCGCTGCTCTGGCCCCCCAATGGTGGAACAAACTCCCTCACGACGCCAGGACAGCGGAGTCAATCACCACCTTCCGGAGACACCTGAAACCCCACCTCTTTAAGGAATACCTAGGATAGGATAAAGTAATCCTTCTCCCCCCTTAAAAGACTTAGATGCACTACTGTTCCACTGGATGTCATAAGGTGAAAGCACCAATTTGTAAGTCGCTCTGGATAAGAGCGTCTGCTAAATGACTTAAATGTAAATGATGTAAAATGCTTGTGACCGATAAAATGGGATTTGATTTGTGACAGACAGACCTGGAGTGTCCATTTCCAGCCAGGCAACTGAGACGGACTGACAGTCTGCACAGCGTTCTGTGTCTCACCATGTTCTGGTCCCCAGTCTTCTCGTAGGCCACGTCACTCTTCATCCAGCTGTAGGAGACCATGAAGCTGGTGATAGGCGGGTGGTAGACCACTAGCGGACGCTGCCAGCTCACCAACAGGGCAGTGCCGTTCAGTGGCTGGATCTTCATGTTGACTGGGGCACTGCTGCAGACTGGTGAGGGGGGGAGGGAGGGAGGAAGGAAGATGGGGGGGGGAGCAGGTGTGGGGGGAGGGGTTGTAGAAGGAAAATCAGAAAGGAGAGGGAAGAGGAAAGAAGAGATGGATGGATTGAGAGAAACGATAAACACATGATTTATTTGACAATAAAACCCACCCAGGGTGGAAGAGGATAGGAGAGAGAGAAACGATAAACACATGATTTATTTGACAATAAAAACCACCCAGGGTGGAAGAGGATAGGAGAGAGAGAAAGCCTTGAGGACTTGTTTTTCTGATGAATGAAGTGGTGATGGAGACAGAAACAGGTAAAAAATAAAAGGATTCACTCGGCGGACTGCCGCTTGTGTTTACATCTCTTCAGCACTCAGGCTGATCTGATAATGGCAAGGTGTGTGTGTGTGCTACATGCGTGGGTTGCAGGCAGGCAGCCTGAGGAGAAACTACATATTTTATTACTGTCTGACTGCTGACTCATCCAGCCGCTGGTTTCCAGAGGAGCAGCTTTAACCAGACTGAAAGAACACATAAGCTCATAAAGACAGGAGCCTTGAGCCTCAACACACAGGGCTCTGGTATAGTCCAACCAACCGGTCTCTAGGGTACTGGATGGAGCGATGGAGGACTGGAGAGACGGAGATAGAGGGATGGAGGAAGTAGGAATGGAGGGATGAAGGAATAGAGAGATAGAGGGATGGAGGAAGTAGGAATGGAGGGATGAAGGAGTAGAGAGATAGAGGGATATAGAGATGGAGGAAGTAGGGATGGAATGGTGGAGAGCTAGAGGGATGGAGGAAGGTGGGACGAACGATTGGAGGGGTGGAGGGATAGAGACCAGGGTCTGTAGTCTGGAGGAGTGAATGTGGGTGATGAATCTGAAACAGGAGTCAGGCATGTGTAGTGTTGTTGACAACTTCTTTAGTCATCTTCTGTGGTTCTATATTTAAGTGAGTCAGTCGTCTCATCTGTGGTACTAGAGAATAGGATGACTCACTCACTTACACACTGTATGGCTGCAGTACTATACTTAACCTCAAGATGGTGATGTAGGCCACAGTATGGTCACCGGAAAGACATCCATATCCATGTGTCCTTCCGTCTGTCTGTCTGTCTGTCTGTCTGTCTGTCTGTCTGTCTGTCTGTCTGTCTGTCTGTCTGTCTGTCTGTCTGTCTGTCTGTCTGTCTGTGCATGGAATGTTGAGTTACTAGACAACGGATTCAGAGGCTGTCTACAACCAGTGTCAAGGCAGGAAGCTCTACGTTTTCTGTCTTAGATCGCTCCATTATTCCACTGAAGAAAATATGTGAAAGTAGTGTGAATTATGTATACATGAAATGGAGGTGGGACGTGAGGAGAGGGTTAGGTTGGAGGAGAGCAGAGAGGAGGAGAGCACAGAAGAGAGCAGAGAGGAGCAAGGAGAGCAGAGAGGAGAGCAGAGAGGAGTGAGGAGAGAAGAGAGGAGTAAAGAGAGGAGTAAAGAGAGAAGTAAAGAGAGCAGAGAGGAGTAAAGAGAGAAGTGAGGAGAGCAGAGAGGAGAGCAGAGAGGAGTAAAGAGAGAAGTGAGGAGAGCAGAGAGGAGTAAAGAGGAGAGGAGGCAAGAGGAGAGGAGAGCAGAGAAGGAGAGAATAGAGCAGAGGAGGAGAGCAGAGAGGAGAGGAGAGAAGAGGAGAGAGGATATGAGAGAGGAGAGCAGAGAGGAGGAGAGCAGAGAAGAGAGCAGAGCGGAGCAAGGAGAGCAGAGAAGTAAAGAGAGAAGTGAGGAGAGCAAAGGAGAGCAGAGGAGGAGAGAGGAGAGGAGGAGAGCAGAGAAGGAGAGAAGAGAGCAGAGGAGGAGAGAGGAGAAGAGGAGAGCAGAGAAGGAGAGAAGAGAGCAGAGGAGAGCAGAGAGAAGAGGAGAGAGGAGAGCAGAGGAGGAGAAGGAGAGCAGAGGAGGAGAAAGGAGAGCAGAGGAGGAGAAAGGAGAGCAAAGAGGAGGAGAAAGGAGAGCAGAGAGGAGGAGAAAGGAGAGCAGAGAGGAGAAGAGAGGAGAGCAGAGAGGAGGAGAAAGGAGAGCAGAGAGGAGGAGAGCAGAGAAGGGAGGAGAGCAGAGAAGAGGACGTACATTTCCTCAATGAAAACAATGTACTGAGCAAATGCTTTTTACCAAATGACCGTACAACAGACCATGTATTCACCCTGCACACCCTCATTGACAACCAAACAAACCAAAACAAAGGCAAAGTCTTCTCATGCTTTGTTGATTTCAAAAACGCCTTCAACTCAATTTGGCATGAGAGTCTGCTATACAAATTGATGTAAAGTGGTGTTGGGGGTAAAACATACGACATTATAAAGTCCATGTACACAAACAACAAGTGTGCAGTTAAAATTGGCAAAAAACACACACATTTCTTCCCACAGGGTCGTGGGGTGAGACAGAGATGCAGCTTAAGCCCCACCCTCTTCAACATATATATCAACGAATTGGTGCGGGCACTAGAAAAGTCTGCAGCACCCGGCCTCACCCTACTAGAATCTAAAGTCAAATGTCTACTGTTTGCTGATGATCTGGTGCTTCTGTCACCAACCAAGGAGGGCCTACAGCAGCACCTAGATATTCTGCACAGATTCTGCCAGACCTGGGACCTGACAGTAAATCTCAGTAAGACCAAAATAATGGTGTTCCAATAAAGGTCCAGTTCCCAAGACCACAAATACAAATTCCACCTAGACACCGTTGCCCTAGAGCACACAAAAAAACGATACAGGCCTAAACATCAGCGCCACAGGTAACTTCCACAAAGCAGTGAACGATCAGAGAGACAAGGCAAGAAGGGCATTCTATGCCATCAAAAGGAACATCAAATTAAACATACCAATTAGGATCTGGCTAAAAATACTTGAATCAGTCATAGAGCCCATTGCCCTTTATAGTTGTGAGGTCTGGGGTCCGCTCACCAACCAAGACTTCACAAAATGGGAAAACACCAATTTGAGACTCTACATGCAGAATTCTACAAAAATATCCTCCGTGTACAATGTAGAACACCAAATAATGCATGCAGAGCAGAATTATGCCGATACGCACTAATTATCAAAATCCAGAAAAGAGCCATTAAATTCTACAACCACTTAAAAGGAAGCGATTCCCACAGAGTCCCAGGACAGCAGCACAATTAGACCCAATCAAATCATGAGAAAACAAAAAGATAATTACTTGACACATTGGAATGAATTCACAAAAAAACAGAGCAAACTAGAATGCTATTTGACCCTAAACAGAGAGTACACAGTGGCAGAACACCTGACCAGTGTGACTGACCCAAACTTAAGGAACACTTTGACTATGTACAGACTCAGTGAGTATAGCCTTGCTATTGAGAAAGGCCGCCGTAGGCAGACATGGCTCTCAAGAGAAGATAGGCTATGTGCACACTGCCCACAAAATGGAGATGGAAACTGAGCTGCACTTCCTAACCTCCTGTCCAATGTATGACCATATTAGAGACACATATATCCCTCAGATTACACAGATCCAGAGGTGTACCTGTGGATGTATTTCAAGGCCTACCTTCAAACTCAGTGCCTCTTTGCTTGACATCATGGGAAAATCAAAAGAAATCAGCCAAGACCTGTAGACCTCCACAAATCTGGTTCATCATTGGGAGCAATTTCCAAGTGGCTGAAGATACCACGTTCGTCTGTATAAACAATAGTACGCAAGTATAAACACCATGGGACGACGCAGCCGTCATACCGCTCAGGAAGGAGACGCGTTCTGTCTCCTAGAGATGAAGGTACTTTGGTGCGAAAAGTGCAAATCAATCCCAGAACAACAGCAAAGGACCTTGTGAAGATGCTGGAGGAAACAGGTACAAAAGTATTTATATCCACAGTAAAACGAGTCCTATATCAACATAACCTGAAAGGTTAAAAAAAGCCAGACTACGGTTTGCAACTGCACATGGGGACAAAGATTGTACTTTTTGGAGAAATGTCCTCTGGTCTGAAGAAACAAAAATAGAACTGTTTGGCCATATTGACCATCATTATGTTTGGAGGAAAATGGGGGGGACTTGCAAGCTGAAGAACACCATCCCAACTATGAAGCACGCGGGTGGAGGCATCATGTTGTGGGGGTGCTTTGCTGAAGGAGGGTCTGGTGCAATTCACAAAATAGATCACATCATGAGGAAAGGAAAATTATGTGGATATATTGAAGCAACATCTCAAGACATCAGTCAGGAAGTTAAAGCTTGGTCACAAATGGGTCTTCCAAATGGGCAATGACCCCAAGCATACTTCCAAAGTTGTGGAAAAATAGCTTAAGGACAACAAAGTCAAGGTATTTTAGTGGCCATCACAAAGCCCTGACCTCAATCATATAGAACATTTGTGGACAGAATGGAAAAGTGTCTACAAACCTGACTCAGTTACACCAGCTCTGTCAGGAGAAATGGGCAAAAATTCACCCAACTTATTGTGGGAAGCTTGTGGAAGGCTACCCAAAATGTTTGACCCAAGTTAAACAATTTAAAGGCAATGCTACCAAATACTAATTGAGTGAATGTAAACTTCTGACCCACTAGGAATGTGATGAAAGAAATAAAGGCTGAAATAAATTATTCTCTCTTATTATTCTGACATTTCACATTCTTAAAATAAAGTGGTGATCCTAGCTGACCTAAGACAGGGAACTTTTATTAGGATTAAATGTCAGGAATTGTGAAAAACTGAGTTTAAATGTATTTGGCTAAGGTGTATGTAAACTTCCGACTTCAAATGTATATATCTGTAGACCCAGGGATCAGAGAGGATACGTCTGAGAGAAAGGGAGAGAGAAAATGGGACGGAGGTTTATTTATTTTAACCTTTATTTAACTAGGCAAGTCAGTTAAGAACAAATTCTTATTTTCAATGACGGCCTAGGAACAGTGGGTAACTGCCTGTAACAGGGAGGTTGCAAGTTCAAACCTAGTCCAACACTGGCAGAACGACAGACTTGTATCTTGTCAGCTCGGGGATTTGAACTTGCAACCTTCCTATTACTAGCGCTCTAACCACTAGGCTACCCTGCCGCCCCAAAGATGAGAGAGAGACAGAGCAATTTCACAACTTAATTTGTATGACAATTTTTTGTGTGCATATTAATGATGATGATTACTCAGTCCTGTAGCCCGTTACAGCGCCAGCTCCCACTTCATCACAATCACTCCCATTCAATTCTCTCTGCCAGCCACACTCAAAACAAAGAGAGCTGACGTTTAAAGAGGCAGGGTCCTTTCTGGATGAACTCGACCGGTTTTAGCGGAGCCTCAACTAACAATGTTTGTAATGCAAAATAAAGCAATGAAAAATATTTCATACAAAGACAAAGAAAGGCAATACACAACTGAAAAACTGATTGACTGAATAAACGTATGAGTGAATATTGATTCAAATAATCAAACTAATCATCAAGCTTCAATCATTTGAATCAGCTGTGTAGTGTTAGGGCAAAAACCAAAACGTGCATCCCTTGGGTTCCCTAGGACTGAGTTTGTGAAACACTGGTATAGACAAACGACAGGCATTAAGTGAAAGACCGAGTGCCATGGTGAGAAGTAGTGTAAGGTCTGATCAGATCAGCTATATTGGTACCTCTGGATGTGTCTGGTGACTGACTGACTGACTGAGTGAATGTAAGAGAGTGTACAGTGTGGTACCTCTGGATGTGTCTGGTGACTGTCTGACTGACTGACTGACTGACTGAATGTAAAAGAGTGTATAGTGTGGTACCTCTGGATGTGTCTGACTGACTGACTGACTGAATGTAAGAGAGTGTATAGTGTGGTACCTCTGGATGTGTCTGACTGACTGACTGATTGAATGTAAGAGAGTGTATAGTGTGGTACCTCTGGATGTGTCTGACTGACTGAATGTAAGGGAGTGTATAGTGTGGTACCTCTGGATGTGTCTGGTGACTGACTGACTGTCTGGTGACTGACTGACTGAATGAGTGATAGTGTGGACCTCTGGATGTGTCTGACTGACTGACTGACTGAATGTAAGAGAGTGCATAGTGTGGTACCTCTGGATGTGTCTGGTGACTGACTGACTGACTGAATGTAAGAGAGTGTATAGTGTGGTACCTCTGGGTGTGTCTGGTGACTGACTGACTGACTGAATGTAAGAGAGTGTATAGTGTGGTACCTCTGGATGTGTCTGACTGACTGACTGACTGAATGTAAGGGAGTGTATAGTGTGGTACCTCTGGATGTGTCTGGTGACTGACTGACTGTCTGGTGACTGACTGACTGAATGTAAGAGAGTGTATAGTGTGGTACCTCTGGATGTGTCTGACTGACTGACTGACTGAATGTAAGAGAGTGCATAGTGTGGTACCTCTGGGTGTGTCTGGTGACTGACTGACTGACTGAATGTAAGAGAGTGTATAGTGTGGTACCTCTGGATGTGTCTGGTGACTGACTGACTGAATGAAAGAGAGTGTATAGTGTGGTACCTCTGGATATGTCTGGTGACTGACTGACTGACTGACTGACTGGTGACTGACTGACTGACTGACTGAATGTAAGAGAGTGTATAGTGTGGTACCTCTGGATGTGTCTGACTGACTGACTGAATGTAAAAGAGTGTATAGTGTGGTACCTCTGAATATGTCTGGTGACTGACTGACTGAATGTAAGAGAGTGTATAGTGTGGTACCTCTGGATGTGTCTGACTGACTGACTGACTGACTGAATGTAAGGGAGTGTATAGTGTGGTACCTCTGGATGTGTCTGGTGACTGACTGACTGTCTGGTGACTGACTGACTGAATGTAAGAGAGTGTATAGTATGGTACCTCTGGATGTGTCTGGTGACTGACTGACTGACTGACTGAATGTAAGAGAGTGTATAGTGTGGTACCTCTGGATGTGTCTGGTGACTGACTGACTGAATGTAAGAGAGTGTATAGTGTGGTACCTCTGGATGTGTCTGGTGACTGACTGACTGACTGAATGTAAGAGAGTGTATAGTGTGGTACCTCTGGATGTGTCTGACTGACTGACTGACTGAATGTAAGGGAGTGTATAGTGTGGTACCTCTGGATGTGTCTGGTGACTGACTGACTGTCTGGTGACTGACTGACTGAATGTAAGAGAGTGTATAGTGTGGTACCTCTGGATGTGTCTGACTGACTGACTGACTGAATGTAAGAGAGTGCATAGTGTGGTACCTCTGGGTGTGTCTGGTGACTGACTGACTGACTGAATGTAAGAGAGTGTATAGTGTGGTACCTCTGGATGTGTCTGGTGACTGACTGACTGAATGTAAGAGAGTGTATAGTGTGGTACCTCTGGATATGTCTGGTGACTGACTGACTGACTGACTGGTGACTGACTGACTGACTGACTGAATGTAAGAGAGTGTATAGTGTGGTACCTCTGGATGTGTCTGACTGACTGACTGAATGTAAAAGAGTGTATAGTGTGGTACCTCTGAATATGTCTGGTGACTGACTGACTGAATGTAAGAGAGTGTATATTGTGGTACCTCTGGATGTGTCTGACTGACTGACTGACTGACTGACTGAATGTAAGGGAGTGTATAGTGTGGTACCTCTGGATGTGTCTGGTGACTGACTGACTGTCTGGTGACTGACTGACTGAATGTAAGAGAGTGTATAGTATGGTACCTCTGGATGTGTCTGGTGACTGACTGACTGAATGTAAGAGAGTGTATAGTGTGGTACCTCTGGATGTGTCTGGTGACTGACTGACTGACTGAATGTAAGAGAGTGTATAGTGTGGTACCTCTGGATGTGTCTGACTGACTGACTGACTGAATGTAAGGGAGTGTATAGTGTGGTACCTCTGGATGTGTCTGGTGACTGACTGACTGTCTGGTGACTGACTGACTGAATGTAAGAGAGTGTATAGTGTGGTACCTCTGGATGTGTCTGACTGACTGACTGACTGAATGTAAGAGAGTGCATAGTGTGGTACCTCTGGGTGTGTCTGGTGACTGACTGACTGACTGAATGTAAGAGAGTGTATAGTGTGGTACCTCTGGATGTGTCTGGTGACTGACTGACTGAATGTAAGAGAGTGTATAGTGTGGTACCTCTGGATATGTCTGGTGACTGACTGACTGACTGACTGGTGACTGACTGACTGACTGACTGAATGTAAGAGAGTGTATAGTGTGGTACCTCTGGATGTGTCTGACTGACTGACTGAATGTAAAAGAGTGTATAGTGTGGTACCTCTGAATATGTCTGGTGACTGACTGACTGAATGTAAGAGAGTGTATATTGTGGTACCTCTGGATGTGTCTGACTGACTGACTGACTGACTGACTGAATGTAAGGGAGTGTATAGTGTGGTACCTCTGGATGTGTCTGGTGACTGACTGACTGTCTGGTGACTGACTGACTGAATGTAAGAGAGTGTATAGTATGGTACCTCTGGATGTGTCTGGTGACTGACTGACTGAATGTAAGAGAGTGTATAGTGTGGTACCTCTGGATGTGTCTGGTGACTGACTGACTGACTGAATGTAAGAGAGTGTATAGTGTGGTACCTCTGGATGTGTCTGACTGACTGACTGAATGTAAAAGAGTGTATAGTGCAGCCGCTGCACTAGCCTACTTCAGCAGTACTGTATCATTTTAATCATTTTAGTCAATAAGATTCTTGCTACGTAAGCTTAACTTTCTGAACATTCGAGACGTGTAGTCCACTTGTCATTCCAATCTCCTTTGCATTAGCGTAGCCTCTTCTGTAGCCTGTCAACTATGTGTCTGTCTATCCCTGTTCTCTCCTCTCTGCACAGACCATACAAATGCTCCACACCGCGTGGCCGCGGCCACCCTAATCTGGTGGTCCCAGCGCGCACGACCCACGTGGAGTTCCAGGTCTCCGGTAGCCTCTGGAACTGCCGATCTGCGGCCAACAAGGCAGAGTTCATCTCAGCCTATGCCTCCCTCCAGTCCCTCGACTTCTTGGCACTGACGGAAACATGGATCACCACAGATAACACTGCTACTCCTACTGCTCTCTCTTCGTCCGCCCACGTGTTCTCGCACACCCCGAGAGCTTCTGGTCAGCGGGGTGGTGGCACCGGGATCCTCATCTCTCCCAAGTGGTCATTCTCTCTTTCTCCCCTTACCCATCTGTCTATCGCCTCCTTTGAATTCCATGCTGTCACAGTTACCAGCCCTTTCAAGCTTAACATCCTTATCATTTATCGCCCTCCAGGTTCCTCGGAGAGTTCATCAATGAGCTTGATGCCTTGATAAGCTCCTTTCCTGAGGACGGCTCACCTCTCACAGTTCTGGGCGACTTTAACCTCCCCACGTCTACCTTTGACTCATTCCTCTCTGCCTCCTTCTTTCCACTCCTCTCCTCTTTTGACCTCACCCTCTCACCTTCCCCCCTACTCACAAGGCAGGCAATACGCTCGACCTCATCTTTACTAGATGCTGTTCTTCCACTAACCTCATTGCAACTCCCCTCCAAGTCTCCGACCACTACCTTGTATCCTTTTCCCTCTCGCTCTCATCCAACACTTCCCACACTGCCCCTACTCGGATGGTATCGCCGTCCCAACCTTCGCTCTCTCTCCCCGCTTCTCTCTCCTCTTCCATCCTATCATCTCTTCCCTCTGCTCAAACCTTCTCCAACCTATCTCCTGATTCTGCCTCCTCAACCCTCCTCTCCTCCCTTTCTGCATCCTTTGACTCTCTATGTCCCCTATCCTCCAGGCCGGCTCGGTCCTCCCCTCCCGCTCCGTGGCTCGACGACTCATTGCGAGCTCTCAGAACAGGGCTCCGGGCAGCCGAGCGGAAATGGAGGAAAACTCGCCTCCCTGCGGACCTGGCATCCTTTCACTCCCTCCTCTCTACATTTTCCTCTTCTGTCTCTGCTGCTAAAGCCACTTTCTACCACTCTAAATTCCAAGCATCTGCCTCTAACCCTAGGAAGCTCTTTGCCACCTTCTCCTCCCTCCTGAATCCTCCTCCCCCTCCCCCTCCACCCTCTCTGCAGATGACTTCGTCAACCATTTTGAAAAGAAGGTCGACGACATCCGATCCTCGTTTGCTATGTCAAACGACACCGCTGGTTCTGCTCACACTGCCCTACCCTGTGCTCTGACCTCTTTCTCCCCTCTCTCTCCAGATGAAATCTCGCGTCTTGTGACGGCCGGCCGCCCAACAACCTGCCCGCTTGACCCTATCCCCTCCTCTCTTCTCCAGACCATTTCCGGAGACCTTCTCCCTTACCTCACCTCGCTCATCAACTCATCCCTGACCGCTGGCTACGTCCCTTCCGTCTTCAAGAGAGCGAGAGTTGCACCCCTTCTGAAAAAACCTACACTCGATCCCTCCGATGTCAACAACTACAGACCAGTATCCCTTCTTTCTTTTCTCTCCAAAACTCTTGAACGTGCCGTCCTTGGCCAGCTCTCCCGCTATCTCTCTCAGAATGACCTTCTTGATCCAAATCAGTCAGGTTTCAAGACTAGTCATTCAACTGAGACTGCTCTTCTCTGTATCACGGAGGCGCTCCGCACTGCTAAAGCTAACTCTCTCTCCTCTGCTCTCATCCTTCTAGACCTATCGGCTGCCTTCGATACTGTGAACCATCAGATCCTCCTCTCCACCCTCTCCGAGTTGGGCATCTCCGGCGCGGCCCACGCTTGGATTGCGTCCTACCTGACAGGTCGCTCCTACCAGGTGGCGTGGCGAGAATCGGTCTCCTCACCACGTGCTCTCACCACTGGTACCTCTGGATATGTCTGGTGATTGACTGACTGACTGGTGACTGACTGACTGACTGACTGACTGAATGTAAGAGAGTGTATAGTGGGGTACCTCTGAATGTGTCTGACTGACTGACTGAATGTAAAAGAGTGTATAGTGTGGTACCTCTGAATGTGTCTGGTGACTGACTGACTGACTGACTGAATGTAAGAGAGTGTATAGTGTGGTACCTCTGGATGCGTCTGTGATGACATCTGTACCTAGTCCCAGGCTGTCAGTCAGGTCCCTCTGCCAGGCGTCTTTAACAGCGGACTTCGACACCTCCCTGTTGTCCAGGTCCTGAAGGGGTCTGTAGTTGTTTCTCAGGTACTCTACTGACTTTACATGGTCCTGCTGCTCCGTGGTGAAGATGGAGTAGAATGCCTCCAGCTAGACAGAAGAAGAGAGAGAGAGAGGGATAGGCTTCAGTAAGGCAGAAGCAGTGTGTGTGCATGTGCATGTGACTGTTTTGCGTGTGTGTGTGTGTGTTGTGTGTTGGTTGGAGGGGGTGCATGTGTGTGTCCCTGAAGCAAAGGACATAAACGTGCCTCTGTTCTGCTCGACTGGCTCCAGGAGTGTGTAACATTTCAATGGGGTAAATGTTCTGCCATCGATCTCTTTGACTGATGTCCTGCAGAGTGCTGTAATGACTAACCATTAAAGACTGGCTAGAATCAATTTCTTATTTGGACGGATGGAAAAATGAATTACGTATTCATAAGAGACCATATATGAACGCCATAAAACATTGCAGTACACAGTCAATACTCTGCATCCAGTGATCCAATACAGAACAAAGGATTTGTCCTCTGCTGCAGGTTTGTGGACATATCTCATCCGGAGCTCTTCAAACATGCAATTGTACACTCAAGGAGATATGTGAATATCTGTGTATATCACCAAGTGTTGCACATACTAAGATAATCCAAATAAGATCATAAGACCAGGTCTTACTGAGAAAGGATTATTAAAAGCCAAGCACTTGGTGTGCTATTTATTACCCTTTCTACAGTAGCAGTATATTTATAAAGCAGCTGAGAAGTTTTACTTATCTCGGGGTGCATGTCACAATCAGATTTGAAAACACTTTTCAGGACAACTTTGCTCCTCTTTTAACCTGCACTAAGGACGACTTTGAACGCTGGTCTTTGCTACACCTCTCCTTAGTCGCAATAATTCATTCTATTAAAATGAATACTCTTCCTAAATTCTTATATCTCTATCAGTACCTTCTGATTTTTCTTCCCAATAAGTTTTTCAAAAAGATCAACAGCCTAATTCTAACTTTATATAGGACAAAAGCCCGTTATGACACGAAAACAGCTTTTGCAGAGGCTTAGACCAGGCGGCAGTCTAGCACTACCAGATTTCAGATTCTATTATTGGGCCGCTAACCTTAGGATCATTCAGTACTGGTTGCAGAGCAGAGAGCTATTCCCACTCCCAATTTGGCTAGAGATGGAGGCCACCTCATCTATACCGGCATCATTGTCTTCCCTCGCTCCTCCGTTACAGGCCCTTTACTCCTCCTTCACCAAACACATGTGTCAAAACAACATTGAAGATCTGGAATCAATTTCGGCGCCACTTTGGGTTTCAGACAACCTCTTCTTTGGCTCTGGTAGCCTCAAACTCATCTTTCTCCCCATGATGGTGCTTTCTCCCCATGATGGTGCTTTCTCCCCATGACGGTGCTTTCTCCCCATGACGGTGCTTTCTACCCATGATGGTGCTTTCTCCCCATGATGGTGCTTTCTCCCCATGATGGTGCTTTCTCCCCATGACGGTGCTTTCTCCCCATGACGGTGCTTTCTCCCCATGACGGTGCTTTCTCCCCATGACGGTGCTTTCTCCCCATGACGGTGCTTTCTCCCCATGACGGTGCTTTCTCCCCATGACGGTGCTTTCTCCCCATGAAGGTGCTTTCTCCCCATGACGGTGCTTTCTCCCCATGACGGTGCTTTCTCCCCACGACGGTGCTTTCTCTCCACGATGGTGCTTTCTCCCCATGACGGTGCTTTCTCCCCATGACGGTGCTTTCTCCCCATGACAGTGCTTTCTCCCCATGATGGTGCTTTCTCCCCATGATGGTGCTTTCTCAACATGGTCTAGTCTCGATGTTAAAAGATTCAGAGAGCTATATTAACAATACATTTAGTAAGTTTGAACAATTATCAGCTAAATTTGATCTCCCAGACATAATTGCTTTATGTTCTTACAAATCCGGAGGTACATCCACAACATAGATCTCCGATTCCCCACCCTTCCTGGTGAAACACAGTTTGACACATTTCTTATCCCACTTCTTACTCTGAAAGGCACCTTGTCAATAATCTATGTCCAAATTTGCTCACTACAAACCACCTCATTAAACAATATTACATCCTCATGGGAGGAGGAACTGGGTGAGGAAATATCAGATGAACTATGGGAAGGGGCACTCAAAAGGGTACATACCTCTTCTATTTGCGCTCGGCACGGTCTCATTCAATGCATTCTCATTCATAAGGCCCACTGGACCAAAGCAAGTTGTCCAAAATTTACAAGGATGTGAACCCTAATTGTGTACGATGTAACCAGTCTCCAGATAATCATGTACACATGTTTTGGTGTTGCCCATCTCTTGTTGGTTTCTGGAAAGACATCTTTAACACACTCAGAATTAAGCGGCACACAGATCGAGCCAGACCCTTTAATTGCATTATTTGGGGTTTCCTTACCCACAATACAACTGACCAAAATGAATAAGGATGTAATTGCCTTTATCACTTTGTTAGCGAGACGATTAATTTTACTTACATGGAAATCCTCTGCACCCCCTTCTCATGCTCTTTTGGATTAAATCCGTTTTGAATTGCATAAAGTGGAAAAAATTAAGCACACACCCAATGAGTCTGTAGACAAATTCTATGCAATGTGGGCTCGCTTCTTTTCTTATGTTAAAAGATTAGATTTCCCTGCAGTTCCAGGGTGATGTATATTTCTATACCGGTGATGTAAGACGCCTGGTATGTGTACACACGGCATCTGGTATGTCAAGGACTGTAGGACTGTATTAAGGACTGGAGGACTGATTTTCTCTGTGTTGATGTGTTAAGGACTGGATGACTGTGTTAAGGACTGGAGGACTGTGTTAAGGACTGGAGGACTTTGTCAAGGACTGGGGGACTGTATTAAGGACTGGAGGACTGTATTAAGGACTGGAGGACTGTGTTAAGGACTGGAGGACTGTATTAAGGACTGGAGGACTGATTTTCTCTGTGTTGATGTGTTAAGGACTGGAGGACTGTATTCAGGACTGGAGGACTGTATTAAGGACTGGAGGACTGTATTAAGGACTGGAGGACTGTATAAAGGACTGGAGGACTGTATTAAGGACTGGAGGACTGTGTTAAGGACTGGATGACTGTGTTAAGGACTGGAGGACTGTATTAAGGACTGGAGGACTGTGTTAAGGACTGGAGGACTGTGTTAAGGACTGGAGGACTATGTTAAGGACTGGAGGACTGTGTTAAGGACTGGAGGACTGTGTTAAGGACTGGAGGACTGTTTTAAGGACTGGAGGACTGATTTTCTCTGTGTTGATGTGTTAAGGACTGGAGGACTGTATTCAGGACTGGAGGACTGTGTTGAGGACTGCATGACTGTATTAAGGACTGGAGGACTGTGTTAAGCCTGGAGGACTGTGTTAAGGACTGGAGGACTGTGTTAAGGACTGGAGGACAGTATTAAGGACTGGAGGACAGTATTAATGACTGGAGGACTGTGTTAAGGACTGGAGGACTGTATTAAGGACTGGATGACTGTATTAAGGACTGGAGGACTGTGTTAAGGACTGGAGGACTGTGTTAAGGACTGCTCTGGATAAGAGCGTCTGCTAAATGACTTAAATGTAAATGTTAAGGACTGGAGGACTATGTTAAGGACTGGAGGACTGTGTTAAGGACTGGAGGACTGTGTTAAGGACTGGAGGATTGATTTTCTCTGTGTTGATGTGTTAAGGACTGGATGACTGTGTTAAGGACTGGAGGACTGTGTTAAGGACTGGAGGACTGTATTAAGGACTGGAGGACTGTGTTAAGGACTGGAGGACTGTGTTAAGGACTGGAGGACTGTGTTAAGGACTGGAGGACTATGTTAAGGACTGGAGGACTATGTTAAGGACTGGAGGACTGTGTTAAGGACTGGAGGACTGTGTTAAGGACTGGAGGACTGTTTTAAGGACTGGAGGACTGATTTTCTCTGTGTTGATGTGTTAAGGACTGGAGGACTGTATTCAGGACTGGAGGACTGTGTTGAGGACTGCATGACTGTATTAAGGACTGGAGGACTGTGTTAAGCCTGGAGGACTGTGTTAAGGACTGGAGGACTGTGTTAAGGACTGGAGGACAGTATTAAGGACTGGAGGACAGTATTAAGGACTGGAGGACTGTGTTAAGGACTGGAGGACTGTATTAAGGACTGGATGACTGTATTAAGGACTGGAGGACTGTGTTAAGGACTGGAGGACGGATTTTCTCTGTGTTGATGTGTTAAACACTGGAGGACTGTGTTAAGGACTGGAGGACTGTATAAAGGACTGGAGGACTGTATTAAGGACTGGAGGACTGTGTTAAGGACTGGAGGACTGTATTAAGGACTGGAGGACTGTGTTAAGGACTGGAGGACTGTATTAAGGACTGGAGGACTGTGTTAAGGACTGGAGGACTGTGTTAAGGACTGGAGGACTGTATTAAGGACTGGAGGATTGATTTTCTCTGTGTTGATGTGTTAAGGACTGGATGACTGTGTTAAGGACTGGAGGACTGTGTTAAGGACTGGAGGACTGTATAAAGGACTGGAGGACTGTATAAAGGACCGGAGGACTGTATTAAGGACTGGAGGACTGTATTAAGGACTGGAGGACTGTGTTAAGGACTGGAGGACTGTGTTAAGGACTGGAGGACTGTATTAAGGACTGGAGGACTGTGTTAAGGACTGGAGGATTGTATTAAGGACTGGAGGACTGATTTTCTCTGTGTTGATGTGTTACGGACTGGATGACTGTATTAAACACTGGATGACTGTGTTGAGGACTGCATGACTGTATTAAGGACTGGAGGACTGTGTTAAGGACTGGAGGACTGTGTTAAGGACTGGAGGACTGTATTAAGGACTGTATTCAGGACTGGAGGACTGTATTAAGGACTGGAGGACTGTATTATCTGTGATAGTTGACCTGTAGCAACTGTGTCAAAATATATATTTTTTTGTCTTTGTTTAAAAATATATATATATTATGTTTCTGTCTCACTCTTTGTTTTGCTGTATTGTTGTCTTTGATGTGTTGTTTTATATTACTACCAAATAACTTACAAGTGCAATTATTTTGTAAATGCTGGTGTTGAAAATCCAATAAATAAGGTTTTAAAAAATGTAAAAAATAAAGCAGCTGGGAGACTGTGTGGTGTGGTGTGTAGGTAATGTTAGGAGAGGTAATGTGCAGTAAATATGCAGTCATCTCCAGTATTTAGTGTGATAGTCAACCTGGTGTCAGAGGGAATTTAAAAGCCTGTAGCTGCCCGCAGCCAGTCTGTTTGTGTGTGTTCACAGACCCTATAATTCACATACTGTAGCAGTAATTGGCTACACCTGTTTAATCATCCACCACATAGGCAGTTAATGTTTGATACACATAGGAAGAGAAGGAGGGGGGAGCAGAGGAAGGGTAGGAGGAGGAAGGGAGGAGGGGAAGAGGGGAGGAGTAGGTTGGTGTATAGAAACAGAGGGATAATAGTAAACTTGAGCAGTCTCCAAATTGTCATACCTTCATATCAACCTTGTGCCATACCGGGATATTCGGTAATACCGGCACGGAACACAGGGAGCGCTGTTTTCTAACCCCACTGATACGCTATAATCCGAAGGTTAGCAATGCTAACAAGTACATGGTAAATCCCATAGAGAATACTAACTAAAAGGTAACGAGCGCATTGCGAACATTTTGTACAGTTTCTGTCCTAAACTATACAAGTAACTCAACAATGCTACTCACAGTTTGATGCACACACAACACAAATATTAGCCAGGAGGGGTGATCTCTGCTGTTAGCAAGTGAATGCTTGATTTTTGGAAGAAGCTAACCACAGCTTGATAGCTAACTAGCTACTAAATTAGCAAGCCAAATGCAAAATTGCAGAGCATTTAGCACATTTTAGATAGTTAACTTAACAGTTATAAGATATCTAGCTGGCAAACATTTAGTTGTTAATTCCATACTGTAATTAGTTCACCTGGCACTGCAAAACCATGAGTGACTCATAAGGCTCAGGTCTCTTGTCCTTGTATGTTTGTCAACAATCCCCATGTGACTGGGGACTACTGTAATCTTCCAAATAATGTGACAGTTAAATTGAAAAAACGCAGTTTTAATTGAATTGACGGTAATGAAAAACCATTCCGTGGCTTTTTCCAAATATCCCGATTTACGGTATATGCGGTATACCGCCCAAGCCGAGATGATAGTGTGTGTGTACATGTTTTCCTACATTATCAGGGCCAGAATATCCTGACAAGTCCCCAGAATATCCTGACAAGTCCCCAGAATGTCCTGACAAGGTAGAAAAACCAAAAAGTTTTCAAAAGTTTTTTTCAAAACCTGAATTTGTTAAAATGCTATTTTACGCTTAAGGGTTATGTTTAGGGTTTGGGGTTAAAGTTAGGATTTAGGTTAAGGGTTAGGGAAAATAGTATTTTGAATGGGAATACAGTTTTACTCCCCAAAATGTGTGTGTGTGTGTGTGTGTGTGTGTGTGTGTGTGTGTGCATGTGTAACTGACCTGTGAGTGGGAGAGTAAGACGGGCCTGGAGAAGACGATCCACTCGACCACCTTGCTGCAGGGCGGGCTGGTGAGAGAGCCTGTGTAGCGGTAGTAACTCCCCAACGATGATGGTAGCAGATCCCTCAGGATAAATGGACTCAGGAATGTCTCCTTCTCTGAAAGGGGGAGAGACAGAACAGATACACACATCAACACAGAGAAAAAATAAACTAACACATCAACACAGAGAAAATCTAACTAACACATCAACACAGAGAAAAACAAACTAACACATCAACACAGAGAAAAACAAACTAACACATCAACACAGAGAAAAACAAACTAACACATCAACACAGAGAAAAACAAACTAACACATCAACACAGAGAAAAAAAACTAACACATCAACACAGAGAAAAACAAACTAACACATCAACACAGAGAAAAACAAACTAACACATCAACACAGAGAAAAACAAACTAACACATGAACACAGAGAAAAACAAACTAACACATCAACACAGAGAAAAACAAACTAACACATCAACACAGAGAAAAACGAACTAACACATCAACACAGAGAAAAATCAACACAGAGAAAAACAAACTAACACATCAACACAGAGAAAACAAACTAACACATCAACACAGAGAAAAACAAACTAACACATCAACACAGAGAAAAACAAACTAACACATCAACACAGAGAAAAACGAACTAACACATCAACACAGAGAAAAACGAACTAACACATGAACACAGAGAAAACAAACTAACACATCAACACAGAGAAAAACAAACTAACACATCAACACAGAGAAAAACAAACTAACACATCAACACAGAGAAAAACAAACTAACACATGAACACATGAACACAGAAAAACAAACTAACACATCAACACAGAGAAAAACAAACTAACACATCAACACAGAGAAAAACGAACTAACACATCAACACAGAGAAAAACGAACTAACACATCAACACAGAGAAAAACAAACTAACACATCAACACAGAGAAAAACAAACTAACACATCAACACAGAGAAAAACAAACTAACACATCAACACAGAGAAAAACAAACTAACACATCAACACAGAGAAAACAAACTAACACATGAACACAGAGAAAAAAATAACACACACATCAACACAGAGAAAACAAACTAACACATCAACACAGAGAAAAAAATAACACACACATCAACACAGAGAAAACAAACTAACACATCAACACAGAGAAAAAAATAACACACATCAACACAGAGAAAAACGAACTAACACATCAACACAGAGAAAACAAACTAACACATCAACACAGAGAAAAACGAACTAACACATCAACACAGAGAAAACAAACTAACACATGAACACAGAGAAAAACTAACACATCATCGTTCTCTTGAGGGGAGAATAGAGAGAGCACAGGAACGCACATATCAACACACAAACACAGCCTGCACACACTCAGAGACCCACACACACACTCAGAGAACCACACACACACACTCAGAAACCCACACACACACACACTCAGAAACCCACACACACACTCAACTCAAATCAAACTTTATTTGGCACATGTGCCGAATACAACAAGTGTAGGCTTTACAGTGAAATGCTTACTTACAATCCCTTAATCAACAATGCAGTTCCAAGAAGAGTTACCCCCTGTAGCACCTTATGGTCAGATGCTGA
Source organism: Oncorhynchus nerka (assembly GCF_034236695.1). Classification (NCBI taxonomy): domain Eukaryota; kingdom Metazoa; phylum Chordata; class Actinopteri; order Salmoniformes; family Salmonidae; genus Oncorhynchus; species Oncorhynchus nerka. Next base: position 74,640,299 of record NC_088397.1, on the reverse strand, counting down.
GCAGTTGCCATACCAGGCGGTGATGCAACCAGTCAGGATGCTCTCGATGGTGCAGCTGTAGAACCTTTTGAGGATCCCATGCCAAATCTTTTCAGTCTCCTGGGGGGGAAAATGTTTTGTCGTGCCCTCTTTATGACTGTCTTGGTATGTTTGGACCATGATAGTTTGTTGGTGATGTGGACACCAAGGAACTTGAAACTCTCGACCAGCTCCACTACAGCCCTGTCGATGTAAATGGGGGCCTGTTCGGCCCTCCTTTTCCTGTAGTCCACGATCATTTCCTTTGCCTTGCTCACATTGAGGGAGAGGTTGTTGTCCTGGCACCACACTGCCAGTTCTCTGACCACCTCCCTATAGGCTGTCTCATTGTTGGTGATCAGGCCTACCACTGTTGTGTCGTCAGCAAACTTAATGATGGTGTTGGAGTCGTGTTTGGCCACGCAGTCTTGGGTGAATAGGGATTACAAGAGGGGACTAAGTACACACCCCTGAGGGGCCCCAGTGTTGAGGATCAGCGTGGCAGATGTGTTGTTGCCTACTCTTACGGCCTGGGGGCGGGCCGCCAGGAAGTCCAGGATCCAATTGCAGAGGGAGGTGTTTAGTCCCAGAGTCCTTAGCTTAGTGATGAGCTTAGTGAGCACTATGGTGTTGAACGCTGAGCTGTAGTCAATGAACAGAATTCTCACATAGGTGTACTCAGAGACCCACACACACTCAGAGACCCACATACTCTAAACAAAGTGTAGATTATTCCCACATATTTAAATAGAAAATAGATATATTGTGTCTTTTATTTACTGTGCATAATCACCCATAGGTCTAGTATTTTATTTGAAATCAGGTAGGAGGATCTGTGTTTATTTACAACTGACAGTTATTGGGAACATCACTCTAAGAGATTTCCGCTGGCGTCCTGTTTTACATGGAGATTTCCTGCCTAAAAACCTCCTTCTGGCATTTGTTTGGCAACATCAGGGCTTAACAGAAAGGAGAGGAAGAGGAGGACGATCAGATAAGTGTCCTGTTCTGACAACTAATCCATCGATGGGCTGCTGTAGCCCGCTGTAACCACAGGGAGAGAGAGTTCCCTCTTTGGATTCATCCTCCCGTGTTTAGAGGCTGCTGTAGCCCGCTGTAACCACAGGGGGAGAGAGTTCCCTCCTTGGATTCATCCTCCCGTGTTTAGAGGCTGCTGTAGCCCGCTGTAACCACAGGGAGAGAGAGTTCCCTCTTTTGGATTCATCCTCCCGTGTTTAGAGGCTGCTGTAGCCCGCTGTAATCACAGGGAGAGAGAGTTCCCTCCTTGGATACATCCTCCCGTGTTTAGAGGCTGCTGTAGCCCACTGTAACCACAGGGAGAGAGAGTTCCCTCCTTGGATACATCCTCCCGTGTTTAGAGGCTGCTGTAGCCCGCTGTAACCACAGGGGGAGAGAGTTCCCTCCTTGGATTCATCCTCCCGTGTTTAGAGGCTGCTGTAGCCCGCTGTAACCACAGGGGGAGCGAGTTCCCTCCTTGGATTCATCCTCCCGTGTTTAGAGGCTGCTGTAGCCCGCTGTAACCACAGGTAGAGAGAGTTCCCTCCTTGGATACATCCTCCCGTGTTTAGAGGCTGCTGTAGCCCGCTGTAACCACAGGGAGAGAGAGTTCCCTCCTTGGATACATCCTCCCGTGTTTAGAGGCTGCTGTAGCCCGCTGTAACCACAGGGAGAGAGAGTTCCCTCCTTGGATACATCCTCCCGTGTTTAGAGGCTGCTGTAGCCCGCTGTAACCACAGGGAGAGAGAGTTCCCTCCTTGGATACATCCTCCCGTGTTTAGAGGCTGCTGTAGCCCGCTGTAACCACAGGGAGAGAGAGTTCCCTCCTTGGATACATCCTCCCATGTAAAGTGGGAGCTGGAGACAACCTGTGGTGGCAGCAACACCTTGAGCTTGAGGTTAAGATATAAACCAAGCCATGTGGGTATGAGGGAGATCCTAGTAACAGTCATATATGTTACTATGGAAGGATGAAGAGGATGCTATACTCTGGACTATGGGGAATGGGACGAGACAGCAGACGTGTAGAGCAGATGTGTCCCAACGGAAGCACCTTTCCGTTCCTGACATCATGGGATGTTTCAGTCGTCACAGCATCTCTACTACCGCCTGACCTCAGACAGCACAGCCCCTTTCTGTTCACGACATCGTGGGTTGTTTCAGTAGTCAGACAGCACAGCCCCTTTCTGTTCACGACATCGTGGGTTGTTTCAGTAGTCAGACAGCACAGCCCCTTTCTGTTCACGACATCGTGGGTTGTTTCAGTAGACAGACAGCACAGCCCCTTTCTGTTACTGACATCGTGGGTCATTTCAGTTGTCAGACAGCACAACCCCTTTCTGTTCCCGACATCGTGGGTTGTTTCAGTTGTCAGACAGCACAACCCCTTTCTGTTACTGACATCGTGGGTCATTTCAGTAGTCAGACACAACAACCCCTTTCTGTTCCCGACATCGTGGGTTGTTTCAGTCGACAGACAATACAGCCCCTTTCTGTTACTGACATCGTGGGTTGTTTCAGTAGTCAGACAGCCTAACCCCTTTCTGTTACTGACATCGTGGGTTGTTTCAGTAGTCAGACAGCACAACCCCTTTCTGTTCCCGACATCGTGGGTTGTTTCAGTAGTCAGACAGCACAACCCCTTTCTGTTCCCGATATCGTGGGTTGTTTCAGTAGTCAGACAGCACAGCCCCTTTCTGTTCCCGACATCGTGGGTTGTTTCAGTAGTCAGACAGCACAACCTCTTTCTGTTCACGACATCGTGGGTTGTTTCAGTAGTCAGACAGCACAGCCCCTTTCTGTTCCCGACATCGTGGGTTGTTTCAGTAGTCAGACAGCACAACCTCTTTCTGTTCCTGACATCGTGGGTTGTTTCAGTAGTCAGACAGCACAACCTCTTTCTGTTCCCGACATCGTGGGTTGTTTCAGTAGTCAGACAGCACAACCTCTTTCTGTTCCCGACATCGTGGGTTGTTTCAGTCGACAGACAATACAGCCCCTTTCTGTTACTGACATCGTGGGTTGTTTCAGTAGTCAGACAGCACAGCCCCTTTCTGTTCACGACATCGTGGGTTGTTTCAGTAGTCAGACAGCACAGCCCCTTTCTGTTCACGACATCGTGGGTTGTTTCAGTAGTCAGACAGCACAGCCCCTTTCTGTTCACGACATCGTGGGTTGTTTCAGTAGTCAGACAGCACAGCCCCTTTCTGTTCACGACATCGTGGGTTGTTTCAGTAGTCAGACAGCACAGCCCCTTTCTGTTCCCGACATCGTGGGTTGTTTCAGTAGTCAGACAGCACAACCCCTTTCTGTTACTGACATCGTGGGTTGTTTCAGTAGACAGACAGCACAGCCCCTTTCTGTTACTGACATCGTGGGTCATTTCAGTTGTCAGACAGCACAACCCCTTTCTGTTCCCGACATCGTGGGTTGTTTCAGTTGTCAGACAGCACAACCCCTTTCTGTTACTGACATCGTGGGTCATTTCAGTAGTCAGACACAACAACCCCTTTCTGTTCCCGACATCGTGGGTTGTTTCAGTCGACAGACAATACAGCCCCTTTCTGTTACTGACATCGTGGGTTGTTTCAGTAGTCAGACAGCCTAACCCCTTTCTGTTACTGACATCGTGGGTTGTTTCAGTAGTCAGACAGCACAACCCCTTTCTGTTCCCGACATCGTGGGTTGTTTCAGTAGTCAGACAGCACAACCCCTTTCTGTTCCCGATATCGTGGGTTGTTTCAGTAGTCAGACAGCACAGCCCCTTTCTGTTCCCGACATCGTGGGTTGTTTCAGTAGTCAGACAGCACAACCTCTTTCTGTTCACGACATCGTGGGTTGTTTCAGTAGTCAGACAGCACAGCCCCTTTCTGTTCCCGACATCGTGGGTTGTTTCAGTAGTCAGACAGCACAACCTCTTTCTGTTCCTGACATCGTGGGTTGTTTCAGTAGTCAGACAGCACAACCTCTTTCTGTTCCCGACATCGTGGGTTGTTTCAGTAGTCAGACAGCACAACCTCTTTCTGTTCCCGACATCGTGGGTTGTTTCAGTCGACAGACAATACAGCCCCTTTCTGTTACTGACATCGTGGGTTGTTTCAGTAGTCAGACAGCACAGCCCCTTTCTGTTCACGACATCGTGGGTTGTTTCAGTAGTCAGACAGCACAGCCCCTTTCTGTTCACGACATCGTGGGTTGTTTCAGTAGTCAGACAGCACAGCCCCTTTCTGTTCACGACATCGTGGGTTGTTTCAGTAGTCAGACAGCACAGCCCCTTTCTGTTCACGACATCGTGGGTTGTTTCAGTAGTCAGACAGCACAGCCCCTTTCTGTTCCCGACATCGTGGGTTGTTTCAGTAGTCAGACAGCACAACCCCTTTCTGTTACTGACATCGTGGGTTGTTTCAGTAGACAGACAGCACAGCCCCTTTCTGTTACTGACATCGTGGGTCATTTCAGTTGTCAGACAGCACAACCCCTTTCTGTTCCCGACATCGTGGGTTGTTTCAGTTGTCAGACAGCACAACCCCTTTCTGTTACTGACATCGTGGGTCATTTCAGTAGTCAGACACAACAACCCCTTTCTGTTCCCGACATCGTGGGTTGTTTCAGTCGACAGACAATACAGCCCCTTTCTGTTACTGACATCGTGGGTTGTTTCAGTAGTCAGACAGCCTAACCCCTTTCTGTTACTGACATCGTGGGTTGTTTCAGTAGTCAGACAGCACAACCCCTTTCTGTTCCCGACATCGTGGGTTGTTTCAGTAGTCAGACAGCACAACCCCTTTCTGTTCCCGATATCGTGGGTTGTTTCAGTAGTCAGACAGCACAGCCCCTTTCTGTTCCCGACATCGTGGGTTGTTTCAGTAGTCAGACAGCACAACCTCTTTCTGTTCACGACATCGTGGGTTGTTTCAGTAGTCAGACAGCACAGCCCCTTTCTGTTCCCGACATCGTGGGTTGTTTCAGTAGTCAGACAGCACAAGCTCTTTCTGTTCCTGACATCGTGGGTTGTTTCAGTAGTCAGACAGCACAACCTCTTTCTGTTCCCGACATCGTGGGTTGTTTCAGTAGTCAGACAGCACAGCCCCTTTCTGTTACTGACATCGTGGGTCATTTCAGTTGTCAGACAGCACAACCCCTTTCTGTTCCCGACATCGTGGGTTGTTTCAGTTGTCAGACAGCACAACCCCTTTCTGTTACTGACATCGTGGGTCATTTCAGTAGTCAGACACAACAACCCCTTTCTGTTCCCGACATCGTGGGTTGTTTCAGTCGACAGACAATACAGCCCCTTTCTGTTACTGACATCGTGGGTTGTTTCAGTAGTCAGACAGCACAACCCCTTTCTGTTCCCGACATCGTGGGTTGTTTCAGTAGTCAGACAGCACAACCCCTTTCTGTTCCCGACATCGTGGGTTGTTTTAGTAGTCAGACAGCACAACCCTTTCTGTTCCCGACATCGTGGGTTGTTTCAGTAGTAAGACAGCCCAGTGCCGTATGGTGGTGCTGCCTCAGACCTGCTAATGAATGGATGGCTGAGGCTAACAAGCTGTCGGAAAGCCCATCACCGCCACCCAGCTAGAAGAGGACAGTATTGTGCGTCCCAAATTGCACCCTATCACCTATGTAGTGTACTACTTGACCAGAGCACTATGGGAATAGGGTAACATTTGGGACATAGCTTAAGTACCCAGCCAGAGGACCAAGAGCCTCCCTTGGACCATCAGAACAACACAACCCAGCATGCTTTTTAGTTCACTAAACCTAGCAATACCACTTGCCTGCTAGCCCCATTCTACCCCCTTCCAGCCATGGCAGATCATTCAGTATAGATAGTCAGTGTAATGAATGGGATAAAGACCCAGAGAAGCACGGAGGAGCTCCAGTTGCGTGAGATGAATCAGCATGAGACCATATGCTCTCAGTTTATTCCCTTCTTCCATTAACACGTTTTCTCTCCGTCTGTCTCTGAGTGGACCCACATAAAGAGAACTACGTCAGTAGGACATTGTTAACCCAGCTGTATGTGTTGGTACACACAAAGTGTGCATGCACACATACACAGCGGCATGGCTCCATATGCAATACAACTTCATGAATCCCTGAGGGGCAATTCGTTCAGGCCGGTGTGTGTGTGTGTGTGTGTGTAGGCAGATGCAGTAGGGGATTAGGGAAACATGGTAAAGCACATCCGGATACGGGCTGGTTGAGACACGACATTACTCATGTTTGTATCGACACCAGCTAACTCCGCTTTCAGACCATACACATCATAGCTAGGCATATCTATCTGTGTAACCCTAGCATTAAACATTAATGGTACAAGCAAGCATGCATCTGATGCTGCTGTTGTGTATGTAAATTATGTGTGTGTGTGCGTGTGTGTGTGTGTGTGTGTGTGTGTGTGCGTGCGTGCGTGCGTGCGTGCGTGCGTGCGTGTGTGTGAGCGAGAGAGACAGAGTGTTGACAAATTGAGGTTTAGATGCAATGAATCCGTCTCTTCTTTGCAGCGCTACACAGGGAGTGAAGCAGGGTGTGGGAACTCGCTGTACTGCCTTCCTCTTGATGGAAGACTGGGCTCACAGCTTGTGGTCAGACTCTAATTTGGGATTAAAAATAAACGCCAAGGTAAAGTATCTCCAAAAGATTAAACAAATGGATGGAAGACCAGGTGAGAGGCGCGGAATTTCGATGTACAGACAGTCTGGGAGATGTGTAATGTCTGAAAATAGACCGTCTGGGAGATGTGTGATGTTTGAAAATAGACAGTCTGGGAGATGTGTAGTGTCTGAAAATAGACCGTCTGGGAGATGTGTAATGTCTGAAAATAGACAGTCTGGGAGATGTGTAGTGTCTGAAAATAGACAGTCTGGGAGATGTGTAGTGTCTGAAAATAGACAGTCTGGGAGATGTGTAATGTCTGAAAATAGACCGTCTGGGAGATGTGTGATGTTTGAAAATAGACAGTCTGGGAGATGTGTAATGTCTGAAAATAGACCGTCTGGGAGATGTGTGATGTCTGAAAATAGACCGTCTGGGAGATGTGTGATGTCTGAAAATAGACAGTCAAGGAGATGTGTGATGTCTGAAAATAGACCGTCTGGGAGATGTGTGATGTCTGAAAATAGACAGCCAAGGAGATGTGTGATGTTTGAAAATAGACAGTCAAGGAGATGTGTAATGTCTGAAAATAGACAGTAAAGGAGATGTGTGATGTTTGAAAATAGACCGTCTGGGAGATGTGTGATGTTTGAAAATAGACAGTCTGGGAGATGTGTGATATTTGAAAATAGACCGTCTGGGAGATGTGTAATGTCTGAAAATAGACAGTCAAGGAGATGTGTGATGTTTGAAAATAGACCGTCTGGGAGATGTGTGATGTTTGAAAATAGACAGTGAAGGAGATGTGTGATGAACAAAACATTAACCTCACAAACAACATAAACAACAACAACTTGGGAAATCATTTCTCTGTCTCTTTTTTTATTTGTATTTTTTTGTGGACATTCATTGAGTGCTCTTGTGTGTGACCTCTATAGCCAGAGGCATACCACCCTGCATCCCACTGCTGGCTTGCTTTTGAAGCTAAGCAGGGTGGGTCCTGGCTGGATGGGAGACCAGATGCTGATGGAAGTGGTGTTGAAGGGCTAAGGAGATCCCAATGCCCCTAAAGCAGTGAAGTGGACATTGCCCTGCAAAAGGTGCTGTCTTTCAGATGGGAAGCTAAAAGGTGTCCTGACCCTCTGTTGTAATTAAAATCCCATGGAACTAGGGCCTCCTGAGTGGCGCAGTGCTAGCTGTGCCCCTAGAGATTCTGGGTTCAAGTCCAGGCTCTGTCGTGATCGGGAGACCCATGGGGCGAAGCATAATTGGCCCAGTGTCGTCTGGGTTAAGGGAGGGTTTGGTCGGCAGGGATGTCCTTGTCCCATCATGCACTAGCGACCCCTGTGGTGGGCTGGGTGTAGTGAATGCTGACACTGTCACCAGGTGTACAGCGTTTCCTCTGACACATTGGTGTGGCTGGCTTCTGGGTTAAGTGGGCATTGTGTCAAGAAGCAGTGTGGGTTGTGTTTCGGAGGATGCACGGCTCTCGAACTTCCGTACGGGAGACACAGTGATGAGACGACTGTAAATACCAATTGGATACCATGAAAAAGGGGTAATAAAAAAAAAATCCCATGGCATTTATCATAAGAGTAGGGGTATTATCCCTGATATCATCCCCCTCATTCCTAATTGGTATAAAATCACTCCTCACCTCTCGACCTGATAGCTGGTGAGTGTTCTGGCACAAAAATGGTGGATGAGTTTCCACATTACTATGTAAAGCGCTTTAAGTACCTCAGTTGGTAGAAAAGCGCTATATAAATCCAATAATTAGTATGAATTATAGCGAAAGTGATAAAGCCAAGGCCCTCTTTAACAATCATTAGTGTGTCTGTATTTCTATCTGTGTTTCTGTGGGAAGACTGAGAACCTGGGGCCCTGCTGACTCTGTAGTTAACTGAGAAGTGCTACAGAACTAAGATGTTGAACAGCAGCAGTGAGAACACAGAGAGAGTAGTAGTGTGAGTGTCCGTGGTATACTCACCGTGGTGTACCACCCGTTTCAGTCCCTGGATGATGGGCTCTACAGATGGATTGTCTCTCCGCCCCACCTGAAGACACCAACCAAGAGACAGGATACAGCAGTTACAGTACCCACACTCAGTTCAGACAGAAGACAACAAACAAGAGACAGGACACAGCAGTTACAGTACCCACACTCAGTTCAGACAGAAGACAACAAGAGACAGGATGTTTGACAGGACAGCCCAGAACAGCAGTTACAGTACCCACACTCAGTTCAGACAGAAGACACCAACCAAGAGACAGGATACAGCAGTTACAGTACCCACACTCAGTTCAGACAGAAGACACCAAACAAGAGACAGGATACAGCAGTTACAGTACCCACACTCAGTTCAGACAGAAGACAACAAGAGACAGGATGTTTGACAGGACAGCCCAGAACAGCAGTTACAGTACCCACACTCAGTTCAGACAGAAGACAACAACCAAGAGACAGGATACAGCAGTTACAGTACCCACACTCAGTTCAGACAGAAGACAACAACCAAGAGACAGGATACAGCAGTTACAGTACCCACACTCAGTTCAGACAGAAGACACCAACCAAGAGACAGGATACAGCAGTTACAGTACCCACACTCAGTTCAGACAGAAGACAACAACCAAGAGACAGGATACAGCAGTTACAGTACCCACACTCAGTTCAGACAGAAGACACCAACCAAGAGACAGGATACAGCAGTTACAGTACCCACACTCAGTTCAGACAGAAGACAACAACCAAGAGACAGGATACAGCAGTTACAGGAGCCACACTCAGTTCAGACAGAAGACAACAACCAAGAGACAGGATACAGCAGTTACAGTACCCACACTCAGTTCAGACAGAAGACAACAACCAAGAGACAGGATACAGCAGTTACAGTACCCACACTCAGTTCAGACAGAAGACAACAACCAAGAGACAGGATACAGCAGTTACAGTACCCACACTCAGTTCAGACAGAAGACACCAACCAAGAGACAGGATACAGCAGTTACAGTACCCACACTCAGTTCAGACAGAAGACAACAACCAAGAGACAGGATACAGCAGTTACAGTACCCACACTCAGTTCAGACAGAAGACAACAACCAAGAGACAGGATACAGCAGTTACAGTACCCACACTCAGTTCAGACAGAAGACACCAACCAAGAGACAGGATACAGCAGTTACAGTACCCACACTCAGTTCAGACAGAAGACAACAACCAAGAGACAGGATACAGCAGTTACAGTACCCACACTCAGTTCAGACAGAAGACAACAACCAAGAGACAGGATACAGCAGTTACAGTACCCACACTCAGTTCAGACAGAAGACAACAACCAAGAGACAGGATACAGCAGTTACAGTACCCACACTCAGTTCAGACAGAAGACAACAACCAAGAGACAGGATACAGCAGTTACAGTACCCACACTCAGTTCAGACAGAAGACAACAACCAAGAGACAGGATACAGCAGTTACAGTACCCACACTCAGTTCAGACAGAAGACAACAACCAAGAGACAGGATACAGCAGTTACAGTACCCACACTCAGTTCAGACAGAAGACACCAACCAAGAGACAGGATACAGCAGTTACAGTACCCACACTCAGTTCAGACAGAAGACAACAACCAAGAGACAGGATACAGCAGTAACAGTACCCACACTCAGTTCAGACAGAAGACACCAACCAAGAGACAGGATACAGCAGTTACAGTACCCACACTCAGTTCAGACAGAAGACAACAACCAAGAGACAGGATACAGCAGTTACAGTACCCACACTCAGTTCAGACAGAAGACACCAACCAAGAGACAGGATACAGCAGTTACAGTACCCACACTCAGTTCAGACAGAACACAACAAGAGACAGGATACAGCAGTTACAGTACCCACACTCAGTTCAGACAGAAGACACCAACCAAGAGACAGGATATTTGACAGGACAGCCCAGAACAGCAGTTACAGTACCCACACTCAGTTCAGACAGAAGACAACAACCAAGAGACAGGATACAGCAGTTACAGTACCCACACTCAGTTCAGACAGAAGACAACAACCAAGAGACAGGATACAGCAGTTACAGTACCCACACTCAGTTCAGACAGAAGACAACAACCAAGAGACAGGATACAGCAGTTACAGTACCCACACTCAGTTCAGACAGAAGACACCAACCAAGAGACAGGATACAGCAGTTACAGTACCCACACTCAGTTCAGACAGAAGACACCAACCAAGAGACAGGATACAGCAGTTACAGTACCCACACTCAGTTCAGACAGAAGACAACAACCAAGAGACAGGATACAGCAGTTACAGTACCCACACTCAGTTCAGACAGAAGACAACAACCAAGAGACAGGATACAGCAGTTACAGTACCCACACTCAGTTCAGACAGAAGACAACAACCAAGAGACAGGATACAGCAGTTACAGTACCCACACTCAGTTCAGACAGAAGACAACAACCAAGAGACAGGATACAGCAGTTACAGTACCCACACTCAGTTCAGACAGAAGACAACAACCAAGAGACAGGATACAGCAGTTACAGTACCCACACTCAGTTCAGACAGAAGACACCAACCAAGAGACAGGATACAGCAGTTACAGTACCCACACTCAGTTCAGACAGAAGACACCAACCAAGAGACAGGATACAGCAGTTACAGTACCCACACTCAGTTCAGACAGAAGACAACAACCAAGAGACAGGATACAGCAGTTACAGTACCCACACTCAGTTCAGACAGAAGACAACAACCAAGAGACAGGATACAGCAGTTACAGTACCCACACTCAGTTCAGACAGAAGACACCAACCAAGAGACAGGATACAGCAGTTACAGTACCCACACTCAGTTCAGACATAAGACAACAACCAAGAGACAGGATACAGCAGTTACAGTACCCACACTCAGTTCAGACAGAAGACAACAACCAAGAGACAGGATACAGCAGTTACAGTACCCACACTCAGTTCAGACAGAAGACAACAACCAAGAGACAGGATACAGCAGTTACAGTACCCACACTCAGTTCAGACAGAAGACAACAACCAAGAGACAGGATACAGCAGTTACAGTACCCACACTCAGTTCAGACAGAAGACAACAACCAAGAGACAGGATACAGCAGTTACAGTACCCACACTCAGTTCAGACAGAAGACACCAACCAAGAGACAGGATACAGCAGTTACAGTACCCACACTCAGTTCAGACAGAAGACAACAACCAAGAGACAGGATACAGCAGTTACAGTACCCACACTCAGTTCAGACAGAAGACACCAACCAAGAGACAGGATACAGCAGTTACAGTACCCACACTCAGTTCAGACAGAACACAACAAGAGACAGGATACAGCAGTTACAGTACCCACACTCAGTTCAGACAGAAGACACCAACCAAGAGACAGGATATTTGACAGGACAGCCCAGAACAGCAGTTACAGTACCCACACTCAGTTCAGACAGAAGACAACAAGAGACAGGATATTTGACAGGACAGCCCAGAACAGCAGTTACAGTACCCACACTCAGTTCAGACAGAAGACAATAACCAAGAGACAGGATACAGCAGTTACAGTACCCACACTCAGTTCAGACAGAAGACACCAACCAAGAGACAGGATATTTGACAGGACAGCCCAGAACAGCAGTTACAGTACCCACACTCAGTTCAGACAGAAGACACCAACCAAGAGACAGGATATTTGACAGGACAGCCCAGAACAGCAGTTACAGTACCCACACTCAGTTCAGACAGAAGACACCAACCAAGAGACAGGATATTTGACAGGACAGCCCAGAACAGCAGTTACAGTACCCACACTCAGTTCAGACAGAAGACACCAACCAAGAGACAGGATATTTGACAGGACAGCCCAGAACAGCAGTTACAGTACCCACACTCAGTTCAGAACACGCTTCACATTTATTACCAACATTCCCAATGTGCTATTTACACTTAGAGGGGAAAAAGTGTTTGAGATATGGGGACCGCTCCTCCTCCTCATCTTCCTTCCCATTCCTAATTCAGGTCAGTCCAATGAGAGTAATAGTCTGTAACTAAGTGCTGAATGTGGATAATAATATGAACCCCTTAGCGACCATTCATACACCCTCAGGGAGCCCAAATGCAGCTCGATTAGAAATGGTAAACTGGTGTGTCCGTGTGTGTGTATATGTGTGTCAGGTGTGTGTCCTGCTCTTTAAAATGTAATTCAGCGGGATACATGTGTGATGGCGCTGATGCTAATTGCTGAAGGGCTGTCAGAAAAACAGTGGTAGCATTTAGGTCTTCAATCACACAAGGTCCGTTGGTGTCTAGCCACAGACCTAGAAACACCTGTGTCCCCACTCCAACCTTTTAATTTAATTGTACCTTTATTTAACTAGGCATGTCAGTTAAGAACAAATGCTTATTTTCAATGACGGCATTGGAACAGTGAGTTAACTGCCTGTTCAGGTGCAGCAATGTTCCAACATCTAGTGGAAAGCTTTCCCAGAAGAGTGGAGGCTGTTATAGCAGCAAAGGGGGACCCAACTCCATATTAATGCCTATGATTTTGAAATGAGATGTTCGACGAGTAGGTGTCCAAATACTTTTGGTCATGTAGTGGATTTACCTAGTCGGCTTGTTGTTGTGTGTTTTATGTGAGATAAATATTCCTCTCGAGACGCATTGAAGTTGAGAGTGCCCTAGGGAGGGAAACATGCATTCTGACAAGCAGTCAATGCACAACACTGCTTGAAATTGCGAAAACAGCAGTTTTAATGGTCCTTGTTGAAAAAAGGGGGGTCCCAGAGCAGCGGCATTATTAAGCACCTAAAAGGCGCTGCATGGTCAATCCGACATCTGCATTTTCCATGCTGCATTAATGGTGAGACGTCCTTTGCAGAAGTCAGGGCATTCATACTTCTGTTGAGCAGAGCTGTTGAGCAGAGCTGGTGTGAAGGAAGTTGTCAAGGAAGTGAGTTTGTGTTTATACAGGAACTCCCGCCCCTACCTACCATCAAGAAATCATGTCATGTATATGGCACCCTCCGCATTGTTACAAAATGTGGGAGGAGCACGGCGATGAATTTGGCCTCTGAATGCCTCCGGAGGCAACGCACCACATTTTTGGATCAAGCATAAATTCATAAATAGTCTTTTACTCAGCAATTTGCTGTGAGTGCATAGGGGAGAGTGGGACTAAATGTAACACGGGTCAACTGTAGGGTAAGTTAGGGTAAAACGCTACCCTGCCTCAAAATCATTTGTCAACCAGGGAAGGTGTTGGGGGGGATGGTGACATTAAGTGGTTTCTGTGAGAAGTACAGGCAGGGGGCGTGTTACTCCGGGTGGCAGGTTATCCTAACATGTAGGCCTACATTATATTCACTGTGCGTATGCAATTTTTGGGGACAACATTCATCAATAGAATGCTAACCATTTGGGATCTGTAATGATTAGTCCAATAGAATAAATGCAGATAGACAACCTCATGCTTCAGCCTATTTATTTCTAGCCACTATTCTGCATCAGTTGGGCTACAGGTGATAATGCGTATTCTTAATAGCAAACCTGATAATATGGACTGTGCATAGGCTATATGCATGGTCCAATATGTTAAAATAATTGTACCAACATGTTATTGATCATTGTGGGTGTATGTTGGAGAGTGATGATGCTGGGTTAGTGCACAGATACAAACCAACAGGGAAACAAAGTGGAGTCCTCATCCTTGTGTGCTCAGTAGAAGGTTAATTTCATTGCAGAAATAAAATATTTATTTGTTTTTTTATTTAGAATACCATATAGCTACTTGTCCAATAGCTTTTTGTAACAACCCACATACTAATACAGACAGGCAGGCAGACGGACAAATACTTTTCTTTTAGGTAAAGAGGGGATTTTTAAGAGATAGCGGCAGAGGAAGCCCTTGTTCTCTGACTCTGTCTGTGCTTCTCTTTCACCGTAATGACTCCCTGAAGACACCTGTCTGTGCTTCTCTTTCACCGTAATGACTCCCTGAAGACACCTGTCTGTCTGTCTGTCTGTCTGTCTGTCTGTCTGTCTGTCTGTCTGTCTGTCTGTCTGTCTGTCTGTCTGTCTGTGCTTCTCTTTCACCGTAATGACTCCCTGAAGACACCTGTCTGTCTGTCTGTCTGTGCTTCTCTTTCACCGTAATGACTCCCTGAAGACACCTGTCTGTCTGTCTGTCTGTGCTTCTCTTTCACCGTAATGACTCCCTGAAGACATCTCTGTCTGTGCTTCTCTTTCAGGGATATGGGAAGTTGGAAGTAAAGCGAGGGAGGACAAGGAAGAAAGATTGCATGTGCCTCAGGAGAGCAAGCAGCTTTCGATCAGTGTATCCATTACTGTTGTTCATACTTCCCAATGAGCACTATATTCCTACCCTCTACCCTCCTGTTTCATTGTATTTGGGAACAACTGAAACCAAAATATCTCCTCTAACAACACAGCCCAAAGCCAGTCTTACCTCAAAGAACACAGCCAGCGCAGCAATCATGCGTTTCTCCTTGATGGCCGCACTGAGACTGTCAAAGTCATCAGAATTGTACAGGTAGATCTGCATCTGTGAGGAGAGCGAGAGAAAGAGAGAGAGAAAGAGAGGGGGAGAGAAGGGGAGAGAAAGAGAGAGAGAAAGAGAGGGGGAGAGAAAGAGAGAGAGAAAGAGAGGGGGAGAGAAGGGGAGAGAAAGAGAGGGGGAGAGAAGGGGAGAGAAAGAGATAGAGAAAGAGAGGGGGAGAGAAGGGGAGAGAAAGAGATAGAGAAAGAGAGGGGGAGAGAAGGGGAGAGAAAGAGATAGAGAAAGAGAGGGGGAGAGAAGGGGAGAGAAAGAGATAGAGAAAGAGAGGGGGAGAGAAGGGGAGAGAAAGAGAGAGAGAAAGAGAGGGGGAGAGAAAGAGAGAGAAAGAGAGAGAGAAAGAGAGGGGGAGAGAAGGGGAGAGAAAGAGAGAGAGAAAGAGAGAGGGAGAGAAAGGGGAGAGAAAGAGAGAGAGAAAGAGAGGGGGAGAGAAAGAGATAGAGAAAGAGAGGGGGAGAGAAGGGGAGAGAAAGAGATAGAGAAAGAGAGGGGGAGAGAAGGGGAGAGAAAGAGATAGAGAAAGAGAGGGGAGAGAAGGGGAGAGAAAGAGATAGAGAAAGAGAGGGGGAGAGAAGGGGAGAGAAAGAGATAGAGAAAGAGAGGGGGAGAGAAGGGGAGAGAAAGAGAGAGAGAAACAGCAAGAGCGAGAGCGAGAGAGAACAGACAGAACATTAGAGGTTGCTCTTAAGTGGTTCTAGCACGTCAAAATAAATCAGTTATTTGGACAGAATGCAGTGAACACTGGCAGGTACACAAAACATATTTCCTTTCAGTAGGTTGCTATGCAAATAAACAGTGCAACTTTCAATGGTTATAAAATCATTTGTAAAACAAATACTAGTTTCTCTTTCCCCCCTATTCTCCGTCATTCTGTCTACCTCACACAAACCCACTGTTATGACACATCCCAGTGCTGTACTGTAATACTATATGCTGCTGTACTTACCACACATCCCAGTGCTGTACTGTAATACTATATGCTGCTGTACTTACCACACATCCCAGTGTTGTACTGTAATACTGTATGCTGCTGTACTTACCACACATCCCAGTGTTGTACTGTAATACTGTATGCTGCTGTACTTACCACACATCCCAGTGTTGTACTGTAATACTGTATGCTGCTGTACTTACCACACATCCCAGTGTTGTACTGTAATACTGTATGCTGCTGTACTTACCACACATCCCAGTGTTGTACTGTAATACTGTATGCTGCTGTACTTACCACACATCCCAGTGCTGTACTGTAATACTGTATGCTGCTGTACTTACCACACATCCCAGTGTTGTACTGTAATACTGTATGCTGCTGTACTTACCACACATCCCAGTGTTGTACTGTAATACTGTATGCTGCTGTACTTACCACACATCCCAGTGTTGTACTGTAATACTGTATGCTGCTGTACTTACCACACATCCCAGTGCTGTACTGTAATACTGTATGCTGCTGTACTTACCACACATCCCAGTGTTGTACTGTAATACTGTATGCTGCTGTACTTACCACACATCCCAGTGTTGTACTGTAATACTGTATGCTGCTGTACTTACCACACATCCCAGTGTTGTACTGTAATACTGTATGCTGCTGTACTTACCACACACCCCAGTGCTGTACTGTAATACTGTATGCTGCTGTACTTACCACACATCCCAGTGTTGTACTGTAATACTGCATGCTGCTGTCCTTGCAGAAGCATAATCACACACCCCAGTGTTGTACTGTAATACTGTATGCTGCTGTACTTACCACACACCCCAGTGCTGTACTGTAATACTGTATGCTGCTGTACTTACAGAAGCATAATCACACACCCCAGTGCTGTACTGTAATACTGTATGCTGCTGTACTTACCACACACCCCAGTGCTGTACTGTAATACTGTATGCTGCTGTACTTACAGAAGCATAATCACACACCCCAGTGTTGTACTGTAATACTGTATGCTGCTGTACTTACCACACACCCCAGTGTTGTACTATAATACTGTATGCTGCTGTACTTACAGAAGCATAATCACACACCCCAGTGTTGTACTGTAATACTGTATGCTGCTGTACTTACAGAAGCATAATCACACACCCCTGTGTTGTACTGTAATACTGTATGCTGCTGTACTTACAGAAGCATAATCACACACCCCAGTGTTGTACTGTAATACTGTATGCTGCTGTCCTTACAGAAGCATAATCACACACCCCAGTGTTGTACTGTAATACTGTATGCTGCTGTACTTACAGAAGCATAATCACACATCCCAGTGTTGTACTGTAATACTGTATGCTGCTGTACTTACCACACACCCCAGTGCTGTACTGTAATACTGTATGCTGCTGTACTTACCACACACCCCAGTGTTGTACTGTAATACTGTATGCTGCTGTCCTTACAGAAGCATAATCACACATCCCAGTGTTGTACTGTAATACTGTATGCTGCTGTACTTACCACACACCCCAGTGCTGTACTGTAATACTGTATGCTGCTGTACTTACCACACATCCCAGTGTTGTACTGTAATACTGTATGCTGCTGTACTTACATAAGCATAATCACACACCCCAGTGTTGTACTGTAATACTGTATGCTGCTGTACTTACCACACACCCCAGTGTTGTACTATAATACTGTATGCTGCTGTACTTACAGAAGCATAATCACACACCCCAGTGTTGTACTGTAATACTGTATGCTGCTGTACTTACAGAAGCATAATCACACACCCCTGTGTTGTACTGTAATACTGTATGCTGCTGTACTTACAGAAGCATAATCACACACCCCAGTGTTGTACTGTAATACTGTATGCTGCTGTCCTTACAGAAGCATAATCACACACCCCAGTGTTGTACTGTAATACTGTATGCTGCTGTACTTACAGAAGCATAATCACACATCCCAGTGTTGTACTGTAATACTGTATGCTGCTGTACTTACCACACACCCCAGTGCTGTACTGTAATACTGTATGCTGCTGTACTTACCACACACCCCAGTGTTGTACTGTAATACTGTATGCTGCTGTCCTTACAGAAGCATAATCACACATCCCAGTGTTGTACTGTAATACTGTATGCTGCTGTACTTACCACACACCCCAGTGCTGTACTGTAATACTGTATGCTGCTGTACTTACCACACATCCCAGTGTTGTACTGTAATACTGTATGCTGCTGTACTTACATAAGCATAATCACACACCCCAGTGTTGTACTGTAATACTGTATGCTGCTGTACTTACCACACATCCCAGTGTTGTACTGTAATACTGTATGCTGCTGTACTTACATAAGCATAATCACACACCCCAGTGCTGTACTGTAATACTGTATGCTGCTGTACTTACCACACATCCCAGTGTTGTACTGTAATACTGTATGATGCTGTCCTTACAGAAGCATAATCACACACCCCAGTGCTGTACTGTAATACTGTATGCTGCTGTACTTACAGAAGCATAATCACACACCCCAGTGTTGTACTGTAATACTGTATGCTGCTGTACTTACCACACATCCCAGTGTTGTACTGTAATACTGTATGCTGCTGTACTTACAGAAGCATAATCACACACCCCAGTGTTGTACTGTAATACTGTATGCTGCTGTACTTACCACACATCCCAGTGTTGTACTGTAATACTGTATGCTGCTGTACTTACATAAGCATAATCACACACCCCAGTGCTGTACTGTAATACTGTATGCTGCTGTACTTACCACACATCCCAGTGTTGTACTGTAATACTGTATGCTGCTGTCCTTACAGAAGCATAATCACACACCCCAGTGCTGTACTGTAATACTGTATGCTGCTGTACTTACCACACACCCCAGTGCTGTACTGTAATACTGTATGCTGCTGTACTTACATAAGCATAATCACACACCCCAGTGCTGTACTGTAATACTGTATGCTGCTGTACTTACCACACATCCCAGTGTTGTACTGTAATACTGTATGCTGCTGTCCTTACAGAAGCATAATCACACACCCCAGTGCTGTACTGTAATACTGTATGCTGCTGTACTTACAGAAGCATAATCACACACCCCAGTGTTGTACTGTAATACTGTATGCTGCTGTACTTACAGAAGCATAATCACACACCCCAGTGTTGTACTGTAATACTGTATGCTGCTGTACTTACAGAAGCATAATCACACACCCCAGTGCTGTACTGTAATACTGTATGCTGCTGTACTTACAGAAGCATAATCACACATCCCAGTGTTGTACTGTAATACTGTATGCTGCTGTACTTACCACACACCCCAGTGTTGTACTGTAATACTGTATGCTGCTGTACTTACCACACATCCCAGTGTTGTACTGTAATACTGTATGCTGCTGTACTTACCACACATCCCAGTGCTGTACTGTTCTGACAGTAGCAGCAGGGTTCTACTAGGACAATACCAGTAAGGCAATATTCTTTACACGGCAAAAATAGAAATCTGTCAAATGTTATTTGTCACATGCTTCGTAAACAACATGTGTAGACTAACTGTGAAACGCTTTAAAGTAATAATACATACACGGTGAATAACTATAAATGTGCATTTTCTTATTTAACCAGGCAAGTCAGTTAAGAACAAATTCTTATTTACAATGACAGCCTACTCTGGCCAACCCTGAGCCAATTGTGCACCGCCCTATGGGACTAATCATGGCCGGATGTGATATAGCCTGGATTCGAACCAGATACTATAGTGATACCTCTTGCACTGAGATTCAGTGCCTTAGACCACTGCGCCACTTGGGAGCCCACTATAGTGTAGGGGTACGATGTAACATATAACCAGGAATAAAGTGACAGACAATAAACACTACCAGCAGCGTATGTGATGAGTCAAAAGAAATTGTGCAAAAATGATGAATGCAGATAGTTAAATAGTTAACCAAATAGCTACCTGGACTAACTATTTAGCAGTCTTATGGTTTGGGGGTAGAAGATGTTCAGGATCCTGTTGGTTCCAGACTTGGTGCATCGGTACCGCTTTCCGTGCGGTAACAGAGAGAACAATCTATGACTTTGGTGGCTGGAGAATTTAGTGCCTTCCTCTGACACCACCTGGTATAGAGGTCCTGGATTGCAGGGAGCTTGGCCCCAGTGAGCACTGGGCCGTATGCACTGCCCTGTGTAGAGTTTGCGTTTGTAAGCCAAGCAGTTGCTATACCAAGCGGTGATGCAGCCAGTCAAGATGCTCTCAAAGGTGCAGCTGTAGAACATTTTGAGGATCTAAGGGCTCATGCCAAATCTTTTCAGTCTCCAGAGGGGGAAGAGGCTCTTCATGACTGTGTGTGTGTGGACCATGGTAGATCCTTATTGATGTGGACACTGAGGAACTTGAAGCGCTCGACCCACTCCACTAGTCCAGGATTCAGTTGCAGAGGGAGGTGGTCAGTCCCAGGGTCCTTAGCTTAGTGATGAGCTTCGAGGGATCTAAGGTGTTGAACACTGAGCTGTAGTCAATAAACAGCATTCTCACATACAGTGCAGTGAAAACGTATTTGCCCCCTTTCTAAGTAGTACGGTCTAGGGTAGGTCAGTATCCAGATTTTCATATCTTCATACCGTCTTTCTCTCACCCCAGGTTATATGGTATTACCAGATGAACTGTAAGCAAAACAATAGGACATGTCGCTGGCTACATTCTTTCTATGATAGGCCTAAACATTATAAATATGATGGCTATGCATGGTTTTTGTTTTTTCAATGTAAGCTCATTTACTTGTGTGGCTGCCAGCCAAATAGAGTTGCACTTCTTTTGTCATCTGATGAAAATGAAGCTATTTTATGCTGAATGTGTTGCACTAATGTGAATGAAAACTATAGTTGCACGTCCCTGATCAGTCTATGAAAGCAAAGAAACACTTGACTTTCAATATAAAACGTGACCCCTGTCAATAGACAGTGGGACATCTTTTTCTCCTGTTGTGCTATTTACAAACACGTGACTGGCTCAACTGTGCTGGGGAACTAAGCTTCATAATGTAAAATCATGTGACAGGTGAAATAAGAACGCAATCTGCTTTATCTCCTAAGGCATTGCACAAGTTGACTGTTGGTTTTGACTTAAAATATAGCTACAAATATTAAAATGTATTGAAAAACATAAGAAATAGTTTCAACGGTATTGAAGGTATTGAAAAACCATCCCGTGGCTATTTCCAAATACCCAGGAATACAGTATAGCAGGAATACGGTAAAGCCTAGTATGGTCTACAGCTTATCCTGAGGTATTCTAACTCAGGCGAGCAGAACCTCGAGACGTCCTTAATATTAGAGATTACTAGAGTTAACAAAGAGACACACACCTCCCCCCTTGAGTTTAGCTGACGCTGCCGTTCTGTCCTGCCGATGCATAGAAAAACCAGCTAGATATATATTATCTATGTCCTTGTTCAACAAATGACTCAGAGAAACAGGATATTACTGTTCTTCAGGTCCTGACGATAGGATAGTCTTAAACAGAGCATGTCCAGTTTGAGTAGAGGTGGTTTATGTACTCGCCAACGTAGATTTTTCAGGGTGCCCGTACGTTGGCCTCTCTAACGCTGCCTTTTTCTTTTCCGAGTTCGGGGATTAGGGCCTGGTCCAGGGAGCAGTATGTCCTGCGCCTCCGACTCGTTGAAGTAGAACTCTTCATCACATTTGTGGTAAGTGATCGCTGTTCTGATGTCCAGAAGCTCTTTCCGGTCATAGGAAACGATGGTGGAAAATTACTAAAAAAGTTAAGATGGGCGCCAAAAAACATAGAAAATAGTAAACCAGCTGCTATCCACTGCAGCGCCATTGTTCCACACGAAGCAGACCAACATATTTGGTCCTTTAAAAACCTGCTGTATGTAAACTATTGTGTGCTATACAGTGCCTTGCAAAAGTATTCATCCCATTTGGATTTCATGTAATGGACATCCACAAAAGTGAAATTGTGAAATTCCAAAAATACCTTGTTAAAAAAAAGAAAAAAAAAGTGGTGTGTGCATACAGTGGGGCAAAAAAGTATTTAGTCAGCCACCAATTGTGCAAGTTCTCCCACTTAAAAAGATGAGAGAGGCCTGTAATTTTCATCATAGGTACACTTCAACTATGACAGACAAAATGAGAAAAAAAATCCAGAAAATCACATTGTAGGATTTTTAATGAATTTATTTGCAAATTATGGTGGAAAATAAGTATTTGGTCACCTACAAACAAGCAGATTTCTGGCATGCCAATTTGAAAAATAAGCCACAGGAGTTTTTTGAGCGAGAATTAAGGCGACTTTCAAGTAGTAAGACATGTATAAAAGCAACAGATACCATGAATAAGAAGGGGCTAGAAGCGTATTATATGGTGAGCTACTGAGTGGCTAGGACAGGCAAGCCTCATACTATTGTGGAGGACATAATTCTGCCGCAGATATGGCTCAGACAATGCTGGGGGAAAAGGCCAAAAAAACTACACAGACAGTGCTTTCATCAAACAACACTTTTTCACGACGAATCAGTGACATGACAGGAGATGTTTTGAAACAATTACTGCTTTGCATACAAGCCAGTGAATTCTATGCGTTAAGCTGGATGAGTCAACAGACATGGCGGGCCTGGCACAGCTCCTGGTATATGTCTGTTACGTTTATGGGGGGTCAACTGAGGAAGACATCCTCTTCTGAAAACCACTGGAAACCTGGACAACAGGAGAGGATATTCTTACAGTACTGGACATCTTTGTGACATCAAATGGACTTTGGTGGTCAAGATGTATTGGTATCTGTACTGATGGCACAAAAGCC
Organism: Oncorhynchus nerka; assembly: GCF_034236695.1. NCBI lineage: Eukaryota > Metazoa > Chordata > Actinopteri > Salmoniformes > Salmonidae > Oncorhynchus > Oncorhynchus nerka. Next base: position 74,617,263 of record NC_088397.1, on the reverse strand, counting down.
ATGACAGGGAGACATAGTGGAGTGGTAACACGCGTGCAAGCAGTTGTTCCCAATGCCACTTGGGTACACTGCAGCATCCACCAAGAGGCTCTTGCTGCCAAGGGAATGCCTGACACTTGAACAATGTTTTGGACACTACAGTGAAAATGGTTAACTTTGTTAAAGCAAGGCCCCTGAACTTCCATTTATTTTCTGCACTATGCAATGATATGGGCAGCGACCATGTAACGCTTTTACAACATACAGAAGTGTGCAGGTTATCAAGGGGCAAAGTATTGACACGTTTTTTTGATTTAAGAGACGAGCTTAAAATTTTCTTTATTGACCAAAATGTTCACTTGTCTGACCGCTTGAATGATGACGAGTTTCTCACACGACTGGCCTATCTGGGTGATGTTTTCTCTTGATGGAATGATCTGAATCTAGGATTACAGGGACTCTCCGCAACAATATTCAATGTGCGGGACAAAATGAAGGCTATGATTAAGAAGTTGGAGCTCTTCTCTGTCTGCATTAACAAGGAAATGCAAATGAACTCAAGCTTACGGACAATGTCAAATGTGACATAGCGAAGCACCTGAGTGAGTTGGGTGCGCAATTACGCAGGTACTTTCCTGAAACGGATGACACTAACAACTGGATTCGTTATCCCTTTCATGCCCTGCCTCCAGTCCACTTACCAAAATCTGAACAAGAGAGCCTCATCGAAATTGCAACAAACGGTTCTGTGAAAATGTAATTTAATCAGAAGCCACTGCCAGATTTCTAGATTGGGATGCGCTCAGAGTATCCTGCATTGGCAAATCACGCTGTTTAGACACTGATGTTCTTTGCAACCACGTGCCTATGTGAGAGTGGATTCTCAGTCCTTACTAGCATGAAAATTGAATACAGGCACAGACTATGTGTGGAAAATGATTTAAGACTGAGACTCTCTCCAACAAAACCCAACATTGCAGAGTTATGTGCATCCTTTCAAGCACACTCATTAACCTGTGGTGAGGGGCATTCCCGTGAAGTTGAGCCCTGACACACACAGATAGGGGCATTCCCGTGCAGTTGAGCCCTGACACACACAGATAGGGGCATTCCCGTGAAGTTGAGCCCTGACACACACAGATAGGGGCATTCCCGTGAAGTTGAGCCCTGACACACACAGACAGGGGCATTCCCGTGCAGTTGAGCCCTGACACACACAGATAGGGGCATTCCCGTGAAGTTGAGCCCTGACACACACAGATAGGGGCATTCCCGTGAAGTTGAGCCCTGACACACACAGATAGGGGCATTCCCGTGAAGTTGAGCCCTGACACACACAGATAGGGGCATTCCCGTGCAGTTGAGCCCTGACACACACAGATAGGGGCATTCCCGTGCAGTTGAGCCCTGATACACACAGATAGGGGCATTCCCGTGCAGTTGAGCCCTGACACACACAGATAGGGGCATTCCCGTGAAGTTGAGCCCTGACACACACAGATAGGGGCATTCCCGTGAAGTTGAGCCCTGACACACACAGATAGGGGCATTCCCGTGCAGTTGAGCCCTGACACACACAGATAGGGGCATTCCCGTGCAGTTGAGCCCTGATACACACAGATAGGGGCATTCCCGTGCAGTTGAGCCCTGACACACACAGATAGGGGCATTCCTGTGAAGTTGAGCCCTGACACACACAGATAGGGGCATTCCCGTGAAGTTGAGCCCTGACACACACAGATAGGGGCATTCCCGTGCAGTTGAGCCCTGACACACACAGATAGGGGCATTCCCGTGAAGTTGAGCCCTGACACACACAGATAGGGGCATTCCCGTGCAGTTGAGCCCTGACACACACAGATAGGGGCATTCCCGTGCAGTTGAGCCCTGACACACACAGATAGGGGCATTCCCGTGCAGTTGAGCCCTGATACACACAGATAGGGGCATTCCCGTGCAGTTGAGCCCTGACACACACAGATAGGGGCATTCCCGTGCAGTTGAGCCCTGACACACACAGATAGGGGCATTCCCGTGCAGTTGAGCCCTGATACACACAGATAGGGGCATTCCCGTGCAGTTGAGCCCTGACACACACAGATAGGGGCATTCCCGTGCAGTTGAGCCCTGACACACACAGATAGGGGCATTCCCATGCAGTTGAGCCCTGACACACACAGATAGGGGCATTCCCGTGCAGTTGAGCCCTGACACACACAGATAGGGGCATTCCCGTGCAGTTGAGCCCTGATACACACAGATAGGGGCATTCCCGTGCAGTTGAGCCCTGACACACACAGATAGGGGCATTCCTGTGCAGTTGTTTTCTGTTTTTGGTTAATTGCACATTAATGTTTGAATAAACCATGATGATAAAAAAATCGCTAATTGTGAACCAAAAACTAACGTGACCAGGTACATTTTTCTCACTGGCACCCTTGCGACCAATTAAAAATGTGTGTCAAACTGCCAAGTCAATCGGTCGCAAGTGCGACTGTTTTTGTTGCAGTATCAAACCCTGTGAGCATGGATCCACAGCAGGATTATACTCTTCACTAAGACCTAACTCCATGCCTTAATGCTATCAATGCACAGCTCCCAAATTAATTTACTCTGAGAATGTAGGCCTATGCATGTGTCTGCTTGATTTGTGTGAGTGTGAATGCTTGAAATACAACCACAAAGCTGGGAGAGAACAGCACCATCAAAGAAGTGCTAGCAATCAACAGTCTCTTCACTCAAACTGAATATAAAAGCTACCTCCTCCCCCATCTCACCCTGTGTGTTCGTGTTTGCATCACAACTTGTCTGTTTCTCTACTGTTGCTTCCCTCTCTCTCTCCCTCCCTCTGTCTCTCTTTAATCAGATGAGTAGGCACTGAGCCATGTTGCTGTTCTCCATCCAGGAATAATTGGAAGAATCAGCCATCAGACAGCCTTGAACTGTTCAGAGACAGTAGATAATGCTCAGGAGATGTCCTGTCTGGTGCATTAATACACACACACAAGGCTTTGTGCATTATACAGAAGCTATGGCACATCATCAGAAGACGTTTGTTTGTCACAGACGTAAATGGCATTTTGTTGTGTTACAAAGTGGGATTAGAATGGATTTAATTATCATTTCTGGTCAACAATCTACACAAAATACTTTGTAATGTCTAAGTGGAAGACAAATTCTAATATTTATAAAACATTTGAAAAATACAACACTAATATACACTACCGTTCAAAAGTTTGGGGTCACTTAGAATCCGTGTTTTTGAAAGAAAAGCACATTTTCTGTCCATTGGAATAACATCAAATTGATCAGAAATACAGTGTAGACATTGTTAATGTTGTAAATAACTATTGTCGTAGAAACAGCAGATTTTTTTATGGGATATCTATCTACATAGGTGTACAGAGGCCCATTATCAGCAACCATCACACCTGTGCTCCAATGGCACGTTGTGTTAGCTAATCCAAGTTTATCATTTTAAAAGGCTAATTGATCATTAGAAAACCCTTTTGCAATTATGTTAGCACAGCTGAAAACTGTTGTTGATTAAAGAAGCAATAAGACTGTCGTTCTTTAGACTAGTTGAGTATCAGGAGCATCAGCATTTGTGGGTTCCATTACAGATTCAAAATGGCCTGAAACAAATAACTTTCTTCTGAAATTCATCAGTCTACTCCTGTTCTGAGAAATGAAGGCTATTCCATGTGAGAAATTGCCAAGAAACTGAAGATTTCGTACAACTCTGTGTACTACTCCCTTCACAGAACATTGCAAACTGGCTCTAACCAAAATAGAAAGAGGAGTGGGAGGCCCCGGTGCACAACTGAGCAAGAGGACAAGTACATTAGAATGTCTAGTTTGAGAAACAGACGCCTCACAAGTCCTCAATTGGCAGAACACCAGTCTCAACGTCAACAGTGAAGAGGCGACTCCGGGAGGGTGGCCTTCTAGGCAGAGTTGCAAAGAAAAATACATATATCAGACTGGCCAATAAAAATAAAAGATTAAGAATGTAAAAAAAAACAGACACAGGACAGAATAACTCTGCCTAGAAGGCCAGCATCCCGGAGTCGCCTCTTCACTGTTGACGTTGAGACGGGTGTTTTGAAGGTACTATTTCAGATTTTCATTTTTTATTAATTTCGAAACATGTCTATAAACAACATTTCATTTTGACATTATGGGGCATTGTGTGTAGTAGATCAATGACACAAAATCTCAATTTAATACATTTTTAATTCAGGGTGTAAAACTAAATGTGAAAAAGGTAAAGGGGTGTAAATACTTTCTGAAGACACTGTATATTATATCATATTGTATTCTGCTTGTCTTCACACTATACGTTGCTTAACAGCTAACACACACTATACAAGCTAAAATCAACCATCAATATCCTAGTGAAGCACCTTCCAGACAAGGTGCAACAGAACACTCCAACAATACCCTTGACAATCAAGGTTGCTGCTGATGACAGATTGCATTGAGGAGAAAATAAATAAATAGTAAATCAATATTTTAATGCATAGAGTAAAACAGGCACAAAGGCAAGTAGTCCAATCCAGCTAATTATACTTAATCACTTTCCTCAAGTTCCTTTAACTGCAGTCCTTAATGACACCCATTTGTTGTCTGTCTGAGAGCTAGCAGGGAAATGACTATCTATCGCACGCACACACACAGTCTTGCATAACTAACCTTGTGGAGACACACAATTCAGTCCCTTTCAAAATCCTATTTCCCTTTACCCCTAACCCCGACCCGTATCCTTACCATAACCTGAAAACCCAAATCCTAAAACTAACCCTAGCTCCTAAACCTGACTCTAAACCTAATTCTATCCCTAATACTAATTGTAACCTTAACACTAAACACCCTGAAGTAGCATTTGACCTTGTGGGGACTAACAAAATGTCGCAAGTTGCTCACATTTTTGTTTACTATTCTTGTGGGGACTCCTGGTCCCCACAAGTATAGTTAAACACATCCACACGTACACACATACACACACAGCTAGCACTAGCCATCCATCAACATTCAAACATTATTGGCTACATTAGTCAATTAGCTAAGCTCTGCTTTAGCCCCCCCCAGGCTTCATTCCCTCACCAAGTCTGGCACACACAAGACAAACTCCTGTCAAGGGCCCACTTAGAGAAAACTTGATACTCAATTATCAAATACTTTTATAGCGATAAAAAGGGCACAACCGATGTAGCTATAAAGAACACAGAGAACATAAAAGTCACACTGAATCAGTTGAAGTTCTAGTCAGGGATGAAAGCAGAGTGTCAATGTTACAGCTAAATGTCAGAGTCATACTTTCATAGTGATAAAATGGGGGAATTACCACAACAAATGATATAAAAATGAACATAAAGTACATAAAAACCACACTGATTCAGGAGAAGTTGACATCAGGACTTCAAAAATGTTCAACTTCATATTCATCGTCTCCAGCACTAGCCCAACATCATTTCTATGTTTTGTAGTAAAAAAGATTGTGAAAGACAAGTGTTTCCAATGACATCATCAACCAATTAGTAGACAATTAGTAGGTAATGCCTACTCAAAATTGGTCAAAATCACACGCCGCACACCGATGATGTCATGAGAAACACATCGTTTTCACCACAAAACATAGAAACGCACCCTGTCTTCAAAGATAATTCATAAAAATCCAAATAACTTCACAGATCTTCATTGTAAAAGGTTTAAACACTGTTTCCCATGCTTGTTCAATGAATCATAAACAATTAATGAACATGTACATGTGGAACGGTCGTTAACTTCTTATGGCCAGGTGGGACTGTAGCGTCCCACCTGGCCAACATCCGGTGAAATTGCAGAGCGCGAAATTCAAACTACAGAATTATAAATATTTAACTTTCATAACATCACAAGTGTAAAACATCAAAATAAAGCTTAACTTCTTGTTAATCCAGCCGCTGTGTCAGATTCCAAAAAGGCTTTACGGCAAAAGCACACCATGCGATTATTTGATTATTTATAAACAACGTTTATAATCAAACCTTTGGTACCCTAATACGTAAATAAACAATACATTTTAAGACGGAGAATCGTTATTGTCTTTACCGGAGAAAAACACCAAAGAACTTGCTCTCTTCCACGCGCTTGGAAACACTACAGTCAAAATGGGAGCCATCTAGAAAGACTACAATTTATGGCTCATTTTTCCAAAAACCAGCATAAAACTCTTTCTAAAGACTGTTGACATCGAGTGGAAGCCCTAGGAACTGCAATCTAGGAGGATTTCACCTTATAATAAAAGTGACAGCCATTGAAAACAGTGGTAGGCTGAATTTTCTTGGGGGGGGATGGTTTGTCCTCGGGGTTTCACCTGCCATATCAGTTCTGTTATACTCACAGACATAATGTGAACAGTTTTAGACACTTGAGAGTGTTTTCTATCCAAATATACCATGTATATGCATATCCTAGCTTCTGGGCCTGAGTAACAGGCAGTTTACTTTGGGCACGTTTTTCATCCGGTCATGAAAACGTCGCCTAAGGGCACAAACCCACCGTCGCTGGACCAGACAAGACTGGCAAAAAGTTATCTTCACTGACACAGTTTTGTCTGGTCGGATTTGTGATGGTCGTTTATCATCGAAGGAATGAGCGTTACACAGAGGCCTGTACTCTGGAGCGGGATCGATTTGGAGGTGGAGGTCTGGAGCGGTGTGTCACAGCATCATTGGACTGAGCTTGTTGTCATTGCAGGCAATTTCAACGCTGTGCTTTACAGGGAAGACATCTTCCTCCCTCATGTGGTGCCCTTCCTGCAGGCTCATCCTGACATGTCCCTCCAGCATGACAATGCCACCAGCCATACTGCTCGTTCTGTGCGTGATTTCCTGCAAGACAGGAATGTTAGTGTTTTGCCATGGCCAGCGAAGAGCCCGGATCTCAAACCGGGGACCTTTTGGATCGGAGGGTGACAACTAGGGACATTCCCCCCAGAAGGTGCAGGTGCCTTGGTGGAAGATTGGAGTAACATCTCACAGCAATAACTGGCAAATCTGGTGCAGTCCATGAGGAGGAGATGCACTGCAGTACCTAATGCAGCTGGTGGCCACACCAGATACTGACTGTTTCTTTTGATTTGACCCCCCTTTGTTCAGGGACACATTATTCAATTTCTGTTAGTCACATGTCTGTGGAACTTGTTTGGTTTATGTCTCAGTTGTTGAATCTTATCTTCATACAAATATTTACACATGCGCCCTTTACTGAGGAGTGGCTTCCGCCTGGCCACTCTACCATAAAGGCCTGATTGGTGGAGTGCTGTAGAGATGGTTGTCCTGGAAGGTTCTCCCATCTCCACAGAGGAACTGTGGATCTCAATTAGAGTGACCATCGGGTTTTTGGTCGCCTCTCTGACCAAGGCCCTTCTCCCCCAATTGCTCAGTTTGGCTCGGCAGCCCGCTCTAGGAAGAGTCTTGGTGGTTACAAACTTTTTCAGTTTAAGAATGATGGAGGCCACTGTGTTCTTGGGGACCTTCCATGTTGCTGAAATGTTTTGGTACCCTCCCCAGTGCCTCAACAAAATCCTGTCTCGGAGCTCTACAGACAATTCCTTCGACCTCATGGCTTGGTTTTTGCTCTGACATGTGGGAATTATATAGACTGGTGTGTGCCTTTCCAAATCAAGTGTAAGGAATTGAATTTATCACAGATGGACTCAAATCAAACTTTATTTGTCACATGTGCCGAATACAACAATTGTAGACCGTGAAATGCTTACTTACAAGCCCTTAACCAACAGTGCAGTTCAAGAAGAGTTAAGAAAAGATTTACCAAATAAAGAAAAGTAAAAAATAACACAACAAATAAACAATAGCGAGGCTATATACAGGGGGTACCGATAACGCTACCGAGTCAGCGGAGTTCTCCAATCAAGTTCTAGAAACATCTGAAGGATGATCAATGGAAACAGGATGAACCTGAGCTCAATTTCGAGCCTCATAGCAAAGGGTTTGAATACTTATGTATATAATGTATTCTATTTTTTCTTCAAACCTGTTTTCGCTTTGTCATTGTGGGGTATTATACGTAGATTGATGAAGTAAAACGTTAATTTCATCCATTTTAGAATAATACTGTAACGTAATAACATTTTGAAAAAGGGAAGGGGTATGAATACTTTCCGAATGCACTGTATAACACAACAAATATAGCAATAAAGGGCATAAAAGGACACCGACTCAGGGACAAGTTGAAGTCAGGTGAAGTTATTGGTGGGATAACGTTGAGAGTAAGCAGTGCAACAATATTCATCACTCCTCTTGTGTCTGTGTGACATTCTATGTTGTGCCCCCATGTTGTCCATGAATGAATACTCTGTTGTGATCCCATGCTACTGTCATGATGTGTCCCTTTTGGGGTGTATATGGTGCCCACCCCCCCTCTCTCACTCTCTCTCCCACATCAGGTTTTACAACGGTCATAAAATCCTGCTAGAAACTCCCTCTCTTTGCTGCCATGGAGTATGGAGGGAGAGGGCCTATGAAGAACAAAGGCATTATTCTTCTCAAACCTACTAATCCCCAAAATTGGAGAATTAAACAATATTTCTATTTTTGAGAATGTGGGAATGGTCCATGGACACTTAAGGGACAGTCATGTCGAGTTTGTTTCATTTGGAGATCTCATGAAGGACTGGAAACACATATAACTATATATCTTAATGTTCCCAGCTTACATCTGAAGGTTGTATAAGATGAATGAATAAGTATAAGAATACTTTTGAAAAGATAACCATATGATTTAGTCTTCCAAATGAGAATGGATTGTTTTATGGTAACTTATGCACAGTCAGTAGCCACGCCCAGATGGGCACAAACATGATGAGACGGCCCTTTTCTACCCAAGTATAAAATCCCGTGACCCAATTCACACTAGATCATGCAAACCATGGTGTAAGCTAAGGTTGCAAATTGTTGAATTTCTAAGACCAGAAAAAATGAAGTGGTAGCTACATGTTGAAATGGTTGGCACTACAACTCTACCAAAGGACAAGACCATACAGCGTGGAGCATTGGCTACACGGCTGGAATGGTTAAACTCTGAGACTATCAATTCACTACAGAAGTAAGAAATCCTAGGTCATTGAACTACCAGTCCGCAGCCGGAAATGTACGAAGCCTAGGACAAGAATACCGACATCCGCCGAAACATCTGACGTATCCATTATGAACACAACCAGAGACTTTCTGTCGATTGACTCTCCAGCAGACAGACCGGCGACCACAGAGAGAAACAAGACATACACTCGTAAATATGTACATTTTCGAATGATCGGTCTTCATATAAGGTATTAGCAATTTCGATGAGTGTAGTTATTAGCTATGAGTTTCCCGCTCTTGAGCGGTCCACACCCCCTTTCCTTTGTCTACCAAGCCGTCATATTTATTTATTTATTTTTATTTCACCTTTATTTAACCAGGTAGGCAAGTTGAGAACAAGTTCTCATTTACAATTGGGACCTGGCCAAGATAAAGCAAAGCAGTTTGACAGATACAACGACACAGAGTTCCACATGGAGTAAAACAAACATACAGTCAATAATACAGTATAAACAAGTCTATATACAACGTGAGCAAATGAGGTGAGAAGGGAGGTAAAGGCAAAAAAGGCCATGGTGGCAAAGTAAATACAATATAGCATGTAAAACACTGGAATGGTAGTTTTGCAATGGAAGAATGTGCAAATTAGAAATAAAAATAATGGGGTGCAAAGGAGCAAAATAAATAAATAAATTAAATACAGTTGGGAAAGAGGTAGTTGTTTGGGCTAAATTATAGGTGGGCTATGTACAGGTGCAGTAATCTGTGAGCTGCTCTGACAGTTGGTGCTTAAAGCTAGTGAGGGAGATAAGTGTTTCCAGTTTCAGAGATTTTTGTAGTTCGTTCCAGTCATTGGCAGCAGAGAACTGGAAGGAGAGGCGGCCAAAGAAAGAATTGGTTTTGGGGGTGACTAGAGAGATATACCTGCTGGAGCGTGTGCTACAGGTGGGAGATGCTATGGTGACCAGCGAGCTGAGATAAGGGGGGACTTTACCTAGCAGGGTCTTGTAGATGACATGGAGCCAGTGGGTTTGGCGACGAGTATGAAGCGAGGGCCAGCCAACGAGAGCGTACAGGTCGCAATGGTGGGTAGTATATGGGGATATGGTGACAAAACGGATTGCACTGTGATAGACTGCATCCAATTTGTTGAGTAGGGTATTGGAGGCTAATTTGTAAATGACATCGCCAAAGTCGAGGATTGGTAGGATGGTCAGTTTTACAAGGGTATGTTTGGCAGCATGAGTGAAGCATGCTTTGTTGCGAAATAGGAAGCCAATTCTAGATTTAACTTTGGATTGGAGATGTTTGATATGGGTCTGGAAGGAGAGTTTACAGTCTAACCAGACACCTAAGTATTTGTAGTTGTCCACGTATTCTAAGTCAGAGCCGTCCAGAGTAGTGATGTTGGACAGGCGGGTAGGTGCAGGTAGCGATCGGTTGAAGAGCATGCATTTAGTTTTACTTGTATTTAAGAGCAATTTGAGGCCACGGAAGGAGAGTTGCATGGCATTGAAGCTTGCCTGGAGGGTTGTTAACACAGTGTCCAAAGAAGGGCCAGAAGTATACAGAATGGTGTCGTCTGCGTAGAGGTGGATCAGAGACTCACCAGCAGCAAGAGCGACCTCATTGATGTATACAGAGAAGAGAGTCGGTCCAAGAATTGAACCCTGTGGCACCCCCATAGAGACTGCCACAGACTGAGGTCCGGACAGCAGACCCTCCGATTTGACACACTGAACTCTATCAGAGAAGTAGTTGGTGAACCAGGCGAGGCAATCATTTGAGAAACCAAGGCTGTCGAGTCTGCCGATGAGGATGTGGTGATTGACAGAGTCGAAAGCCTTGGCCAGATCAATGAATACGGCTGCACAGTAATGTTTCTTATCGATGGCGGTTAAGATATCGTTTAGGACCTTGAGCGTGGCTGAGGTGCACCCATGACCAGCTCTGAAACCAGATTGCATAGCAGAGAAGGTATGGTGAGATTCGAAATGGTCGGTAATCTGTTTGTTGACTTGGCTTTCGTAGACCTTAGAAAGGCATGGTAGGATAGATATAGGTCTGTAGCAGTTTGGGTCAAGAGTGTCCCCCCCTTTGAAGAGGGGGATGACCGCAGCTGCTTTCCAATCTTTGGGAATCTCAGACGACACGAAAGAGAGGTTGAACAGGCTAGTAATAGGGGTGGCAACAATTTCGGCAGATCATTTTAGAAAGAAAGGGTCCAGATTGTCTAGCCCGGCTGATTTGTAGGGGTCCAGATTTTGCAGCTCTTTCAGAACATCAGCTGAACGGATTTGGGAGAAGGAGAAATGGGGAATGCTTGGGCGAGTTGCTGTTGGGGGTGCAGTGCTGTTGACCGGGGTAGGAGTAGCCAGGTGGAAAGCATGGCCAGCCGTAGAAAAATGCTTATTGAAATTCTCAATTATGGTGGATTTATCAGTGGTGACAGTGTTTCCTATCTTCAGGGCAGTGGGCAGCTGGGAGGAGGTGTTCTTATTCTCCATGGACTTTACAGTGTCCCAGAACTTTTTGAGTTCGTGTTGCAGGAAGCAAATTTCTGCTTGAAAAAGCTAGCCTTGGCTTTTCTAACTGCCTGTGTATAATGGTTTCTAGCTTCCCTGAACAGCTGCATATCACGGGGGCTGTTCGATGCTAATGCAGAACGCCATAGGATGTTTTTGTGTTGGTTAAGGGCAGTCAGGTCTGGGGAGAACCAAGGGCTATATCTGTTCCTGGTTCTAAATTTCTTGAATGGGGCATGTTTATTTAAGATGGTTAGGAAGGCATTTTAAAAAAATATCCAGGAATCCTATACTGACGGGATGAGATCAATATCCTTCCAGGATACCCCGGCCAGGTCGATTAGAAAGGCCTGCTCGCTGAAGTGTTTCAGGGAGCGTTTTACAGTGATGAGTGGAGGTCGTTTGACCGCTGACCCATTACGGATGCAGGCAATGAGGCAGTGATCGCTGAGATCTTCGTTGAAGACAGCAGAGGTGTATTTAGAGGGGAAGTTGGTTAGGATGATATCTATGAGGGTGCCCGTGTTTAAGGCTTTGGGGAGGTACCTGTTAGGTTCATTGATAATTTGTGTGAGATTGAGGGCATCAAGTTTAGATTGTAGGATGGCTTGGGTGTTAAGCATATTCTAGTTTAGGTCGCCTAGCAGCACGAGCTCTGAAGATAGATGGGGGGCAATCAGTTCACATATGGTGTCCAGAGCACAGCTGGGGGCAGAGGGTGGTCTATAGCAGGCAGCAACGGTGAGAGACTTGTTTTTAGAGAGGTGGATTTTTAAAAGTAGAAATTCAAATTGTTTGGGTACAGACCTGGATAGTAGGACAGAACTCTGCAGGCTATCTTTGCAGTAGATTGCAACACCGCCCCCTTTGGCAGTTCTATCTTGTCTGAAAATGTTGTAGTTTGGAATTAAAATTTCAGAATTTTTGGTGGTCTTCCTAAGCCAGGATTCAGACACAGCTAGAACATCCGGGTTGGCAGAATGTGCTAAAGCAGTGAATAGAACACACTTAGGGAGGAGGCTTCTAATGTTAACATGCATGAAACCAAGGCTATTACGGTTACAGAAGTCGTCAAAAGAGAGCGCCTGGGGAATAGGAGTGGAGCTAGGCACTGCAGGGCCTGGATTCACCTCTACATCGCCAGAGGAACATAGGAGGAGTAGAATAAGGGTGCGGCTAAAAGCAATAAGAATTGGTCGTCTAGAACGTCTGGAACAGAGAGTAAAAGGAGGTTTCTGGGGGCGATAAAATAGCATCAAGGTATAATGTACAGACAAAGGTATGGTAGGATGTGAATACAGTGGAGGTAAACCTAGGTATTGAGTGATGAAGAGAGAGATATTGTCACTAGAAACATCATTGAAACCAGGAGATGTCATTGCATGTGTGGGTGGTGGAACTAATAGGTTGGATAAGGTATAGTGAGCAGGACTAGAGGCTCTACAGTGAAATAAGCCAATAAACACTAACCAGAACAGCAACGGACAAGACATATTGACATTAAGGAGAGGCATGCTTAGTCGAGTGATCAAAAGGGTCCAGTGAGTGGAGAGGTTGGTTGGGGGTCACGGCGATTTAGACAGCTAGCCAGGCCATCGGTAGCAAGCTAGCATAGGATGGAGGTCTGTTATTAGCCACCTCTTGCGTTCCGTCAGTAGATTAGTGGGGTTCCGTGTGGTAGAGGGGATTAATCCAAATCACACAACAACAACAAAAATAAAAACAATAGATATAGTTATAGAGGCCCAAGAAGAAAACATAATAATAATACAAATAAATAAATCGTCCGATTGTCTATTCAGATAGCAGCCGGTAAGACAGCTAACGGTTAGCAGGCCGCAGATGGGCGTTCAGGTAACGTCGCGACGGAGGAGCCAGCCGGATAACTCCTTCGGGTAGATAACGTCGGCAGTCCAGTTGTGAAGGCCCGGTGGGGCCCTGCGTAGGCAGTAAAACGGGTCCAGATAGATGACTGCAGCCCAGGAGTGATTGATGGAACTCAGGAGTGATTGATGGAGCTGGCTAGCTCAGGAATAATTGATGTTTGCTCCGGAATCGACGAAAGCCGATAGTCACACGGATAGCAGCTAGCTAGCTGTGAGATCCAGGTATGAATGTCCAGAGAGCAGTTGAAATCCAGGGACATGGAGAGATAAATTGGTCCGGTATGTTCCGTTCCGAGCCGCGCCGTACAAAACTGGCGATAGATTTTCGAGCTAAAAGATAGCTGATGACCACAAACCGTGGTTAGCTGAATACTAACGATTTGCCAGTAAAGAAGCTAACTAGCTTCTGAACTAGCTTATGATTAGCTTCTGGATTAGCTTCTGGGCTAGCTTCCGGCTAGCTCCTGGCTAGCTTCTGGCTAGTTTCTGGCTAGCTTCTTGGAGGATTACAGATTTGAGGTAAATAATACTTTTTTATAAATATAAATTGGTGAGGCGGGTTGCAGGAGAGTGTTTTGAAGATGAAAAAAGTGAAAAAAGTTGTAAATATATATATATATATATATACGGGACACGACAAGACGAGGACAAAAGACGTCTGAACTGCTATGCCATCTTAAAAAAAAAAAAAAAGGATATCGGTTTCGTCCACTAGGGACTTGTTCTTTATATCATGTAATACTCAATGTATGAACTATTGTGTGTGTGTTTCTGTGATTATTGTATTTCTGTGATTAATTAGCTAGTTAGTAAATAAATAATTAAGCCAAATTGTATATCGTTGATTCATCATTTAGGCTAGGGTTCGTGCAGATATCCAAGGGTTTGCGATGTTCAGAAATGAGAACTGATGAGGGAATAATGTTACATTAATAGAAGACTAACGGATAAGATATTAAAATATCTGAAGAGTCGATTTGGGAAATAGAGACTCTATAAACATTTTCCCGTGGTGCCTCAACTTCCTAGTTAATTAAAGTTTACATGATTAGTTTAATCACGCAATAATAATTACACAGAGAATTGATTTGATAAAATAACAGTCTTCACATTTAATGATAGCCCAGACATGACACTACCCATGTAATATAACTGTCTGTGGGGCCAAGGAGAGAACCAACAGCCATAATACAACATTCTGCTTTTATCATTTATAAGTATAAGACTCTTTGGTTGTAAATCAAGTTGGTTGTGAGGCAGAAATATATGCAATGTTAATGAGACCTTGTTGTTCACTTTGAGCACAAAGTAAAGCACAGGCTCACACCAAGACCAACACACAGACAAAAATCACATCGCAAGAACAATTATAGTAGCTGCGAGCATATGAAAGCATGCACACACACATCCACCCTTCTGCTGTGCCTTGCATATCACATTTCATATCATATTTCATATTGGTATAATGAATGTAACAGGAGGTGACACATGAATACATTATTATAACAGATATCCCCGTGGCCTCCTGTGGGGGAAATAGCTCCTTCATCAATCACTGCACTGACTGGGATCTAACAGGTGGTCCATTATCGATCCCACCACTTCACTGCTTTGAAAAAGAGCATGACAACATCAGCCAGGGGCCACAGGCAGTGCAGCCCACTGGTCTTTATGTAACGGCCATGCTCACAATATGGCAAAGTGGTTCAGTGATCACCAGTGCCAGGCTCACAATATGGCAATGTGGTTCAGTGATCACCAGTGCCAGGCTCACAACTTGGCAATGTGGTTCAGTGATCACCAATGCCAGGCTCACAACTTGGCAGTGTGTTTCAGTGCAGCTCAGTGATCACCATAGGGGCAGACCATGTTCATGTTTGTCAGGATATGTAAACAAGACAGGAGTGATCTGAAGGTCTTAGAGGATTACTGTGCTACTTGTTTTGTCTGCCAGGCAATACCAAATGACTAACTAAATTGGATGATATGCTTGCAGCTACTTTACAAACTCTTAAATCAATTGTTATAATGTTGTTCTAAAAGTTGGGTTTGAGGTTCTCCAAATAAGCTCTAACTTTGGAAAAGAATCCCACAACGCCCCACGGTCAGCTTCACACGATGAATGAAAAACTTGAGAATGAGAATCAGGCGGCGCATTGGGCGTTCACTCATCAATCTACGGGCCAGATTTGTTCCCTGAGAACTTCCACAGCTATCAACAATGGAAGGAGGGCTTCAGTGAAAATTTGCTTCTCAAAGTGGATGCCCTCTCTACCATCAATAAGGCTTCCACCAAAGCATCTCAAACAGCCAGCAGAACCAGCAGAGATCCTGAGAATGGAAGTGAATTGGGTAAGCGAAAGAGCTAGCTTGCTACCTACATGCTAACATTTGCTAGCTATAGCGCATTTAGCTCACGTCTTCCATCTAAATAACACTGATACAACTAACCAAATGTAAACATGTCTGCCAGCTGTTACATTTTGAAATTTTAGTCATTTAGCAGATGCTCTTATCCAGAGCGACTTACAGAGTGAGTGTACATTCTACGTACTGGTCCCCTGTGGGAATCAAACCCACAACCCTGGCATTGCAAGCACCATGTTTTAACAACTGAGCCACAGCGTAGCCTAGTGGTTAGAGCGTTGGACTAGTAACTGGAAGGTTGCAAGTTCAAACCCCCGAGCTGACAAGGTACAAATCTGTCATTCTGCCCCTGAACAGGCAGTTAACCCACTGTTCCTAGGCAGTCATTGAAAATAAGAATTTGTTCTTAACTGACTTCCTAGTAAAAAAAACAAAAAAAACATGAGACCTTATGGCAGCTAACTGTTGAGGCTGTCATACTGTACAGAATACAAGCCTATGGGATGAGTAGTTTTGGCCACGATGGAACTAGAAGCACAAGCATTTCGCTACGCTCGCATTAACATCTGCTAACCATGTGTATGTGACAAATAAAATTTGATTTGATTTTGTTACTGTATATAGCAAGTTTTAACGGTTTTTGTTGGGGTAAACCGGCCATCCTGAGGCTCTGGGAGAGTTTTATATATAGTCTGCCGAGTGCGGACTAAACTGAAATGTGATGCTTCGGTTAGGGATTCGACCGTGGATCTGGTGGCATTTCGGAGAAGCCCCAGAGCCATGCTTTCTTTGGAGGGGTGAATTGTGGATTTGGCTCAATGGAAAAGTTTATTTTCTTCTTCTTCCTCCGTTTCTGAAGTCATTTGTCAAAAAAATGTTCTAGCTGGCATAATAAGCTAGTTTTTACCATGATACTCTTATACTGCCCGTGTCTAAGTGATGGAAGTGGGGGGAACAGGCCGTAGATCAGGTGGCTGAGGTCCTTGAGGATCTTCTTGGCCTTCCTGCGACACCTGGTGTTTTAGGTGTGCTGGAGGGCAGGCAGTGAGCACCCAATGATGTATTCGGCTGAGCATACCAAACTCTGTAGAGCCTTGCGGTCAGCGGTGGTGGAGTTCCCATACCAGGATGTGATGCAAGCCCGACAGTATGGTATCGATGGTGCTCCTGTAGAACACTGTAAGGGCCCTCAGGGAAAAGGCAGAGTTTCTTCAGCCTCCTGAGGTTGAAGAGTCACTTCTGTGCCTTCTTCACCTCAGTGTTACCTACCTTCACCACCTGGGGGCGCCCCGTCAGGAAGTCCAGAACCCAGTTGCAAAGGGAGTTCAGTTCCAGGTTTGCTAAGCTTTGTGAAGATCTTAGAGGACACTATAGTATTGAAGGCCAAGTTGTAGTCAAACAGCATCCTCACATCCTGTATGCATTCCTGTAGGCCAGGTGGGTGAGGGCAGTGTGCAGTGCAATGGCGATTGCATCGCCCGTGGATCTGTCAGGGCAGTAGGCGAATTGGAGAGGATTGAGTGTGTCGGGGATGGATGAGGTTATGTGGTCTTTGATTAGCCTCTTGAAGCACTTCATGATGATGGAAGTGAATGCTACAGGTCAGTAGTCATTCAGTTCAGATAATTTTCCTTTCTTGGGCACAGGATGATGGTGGGGATAACAGCCGGAGCTAGAGAGAGAAAATGTCAGAGACCACAACAGCTAGCTGGTCTGCACATGAGGGCTCTGAAGGCGTGGCTAGAGATACCATCTGGGCCGGCAGCCTTGCGAGGGTTAACAGGCTTGTATGTTAACAGGCTTGTACTTACTGTGTATTACAGACCGAATTCAATCTATCAATTCTCAAACATAAAAAAATGTATGATGAAAATGACCATTTTCCATTGAATGACAAATATGCCATTTGACTGACTGTCAAACAGTGAATGGCTCAAAGCTTTTAGATACCGTTTATTTGTGGGAAAGACTGAACATTCATCAGATGACAATCTTGAGTGCTTGATAGAGAGTGGAAGGAGTCTTGGGATTTTGTAACAGTCCTTTGAAAAAGTAATGCTTTCCTACTCAATTCACTTCAGTGTGTGTGTGTGTGTGTCTGTGCTTTATCCAGAGTGTGAGGCTTCCGCAGGCAGGTTTCTCCTCTTTATTCCACTGCTATTGCACTTCCTCTCTTCCTTTCTGTGTGCCAGAGGTCAGGGGTAATTTCCCCATGGTGTCACTTACTGCATCTCAATCCATGCTGCCAGAACGCCAGCCAGCCCTATCTGGGCCGAGTGTTCCATGCTAAACAGGACCTCGATCCCTGCTGCCAGAACCCCATACAGCTAGTCCTGGTTTAGGGTTAGATTTAGCTGCCAGAACCCCAGCCAGCCCTATCTGGGCCGAGTGTTCCATGCTAAACAGGACCTCAATCCCTGCTGCCAGAACCCCATACAGCCAGTCCTGGTTTAGGGTTATATTTAGCTGCCAGAACCCCAGCCAGCCCTATCTGGGCCGAGTGTTCCATGCTAAACAGGACCTCAATCCCTGCTGCCAGAACCCCATACAGCCAGTCCTGGTTTAGGGTTAGATTTAGCGGCCAGAACCCCAGCCAGCCCTATCTGGGCTGAGTGTTCCATGCTAAACAGGACCTCAATCCCTGCTGCCAGAACCCCATACAACCAGTCCTGGTTTAGGGTTAGATTTAGCGGCCAGAACCCCAGCCAGCCCTATCTGGGCTGAGTGTTCCATGCTAAACAGGACAACTTCTAGAGGAAGACCGGTCACACACACACACACACACACACACACACACACACACACACACACACACACACACACACACACACACACACACACACACACACACACACACACTTCCATTTCCCATCCATTTATCATTGCAATGAGACACTGAATGAGCTCAGTCTGTAAATACTCTCACTTCACAAAGTTATCCCCCTGATCTGCTACAGCATAAAGTCAAGACTTTGAGGTGAGTGAGTTTGAAGTTAAATCCTCATACACAAATATGTCCCCTAGGTGTGTGCATTGTGAAGCTACAAGATACAAAGCCAGAAGTTATCTAGCACATACACACTCATCCCCACCCACCGACACACACCCACACCCACACACGAGGGCTCTTCAGAGCATCTACATTCAAACATATGGTTTCTTTAGACTTTATTTTATCTGGGTTCTTTGTTCCGTGTCCAATGGGGCACAACAGTGGGATGAATCACCCACCCATTCCCTCCCTAAGCCATTGTTTTTATTAGTGACATTGTGTTGGGGAGGCTCCATCAGTCTACAGCTCAGAGGGAGGCCGGTGAGCGAGCACACTTGATAAAATGGAGGACAAGTAAGCAGCAAGAAGTGCACAGGAAAAATTGCAGCCCCTTTTCTGAGAAAGGAAACAGTAATCATTCGTTGAAGTTAACTATCTGAAGTTCTGTTCTCAAGTGAATCTAAGAAAGACTACTAGGTGATATATATGGCTGATACAGTTTATTTGTGGTAAAGACTGAACATTCATATGATATGAAAATAGATAGTGATGTTTGGCAAATCATATAGTGGACTTATGAATGGAAAATCAAAGTTTGTTAGGGGTAAGCCAAACTATATACACATATTGGGACACGGCCATAGAGAAGAGTGACTGGTAACAATCCTAAAGGATGTCAGGTTTTATGAAGGTTTCTTTACCTTTTAACTCTTATTCCTCAAAATGTTTACACACGGACACACAACCGCACGCACACGTCATGTCTATTTCAAATGAAACATACTACACACTATAGACAGGTTTCCATTGATCCCGTCATTGGGACGCGTCATGGAAACGGCAGATACAGGAAAATGTTCTAAAGATGGACAACATTCTATCCGTTCGACAGGAGTGGATTTCTCTGTCCAACTTTCCTTATTAGAACACGTGATGAAGGAAATTGTGTTTTTCAAATAAATGATGATTGCCGAATCATTTTGAAGGTGTAATGGCCCCAGTTGCATTTTCAAACAAATCATTTTTATTCATGAAAGTTGGTACTGCCAAATTCTCTAGAACAACATTGTAAGTGACTTATGGTAGTGAAATGAACATGAAATTCTCTGGCAACAGCTCTGGTGGACATTCCTGCAGTCAGCATGCCAATTGCATGCCCCTCAAAACTTGAGGCATCTGTGGCATTGTGTCGTGTGACAAAACTGCACATTTTAGAGTGGCCTTTTATTGTCCCCAGCACGTGCACCTGTGTAATGATCATGCTGTTTAATCAGCTTCTTGATATGCCACACCTGTCAGATGGATGGATAATCTTGGTAAAGGAGAAATGCTCACTAACAGGTATGTAAACTAATTTGTCCATAAAATTTGAGAGAAATATATTTTTTGTGCATATGGAACATTTCTGTGATCTTTTATTTCAGCTCATAAAACATGGGACCAACACATTACATGTTGTTTTTATATTTTTGTTCAGTGTAGAAGCACCATTGGCAACAATTACAGATTATTTCTGGGTAAGTCTGTAAGAGCTTTCCACACCTGGATTGTGCAACATTTTCCCATTATTATTAAAAAAATTCTTCAAGCTCTGTCAAATTGGTTGTTGATCATTGCTAGACAACCATTTTCAGGTCTTGCCATATATTTTCAAGTAGATTTAAGTCAAAACTGTAACTCGGCCACTCAGGAACATTCACTGTTTTCTTGGTAAGCAACTCCAGAGTATATTTGGCCTTGTGTTTTAGGTTATTGTCCTGTTGAAAGGTGAATTCTTCTCCCAAAGTCTGATGGATAGCAGACTGAACTAGATTTTCATCTAGGATTTTGTCTGTGCTTAGCTCCAATCTGTTTATTCTTATCCTGAGGTATACTTATCCTGAGGTATACTTATCCTGGGGTATACTTTTTCTTATCCTGGGGTATACTACTTATTGACTCAAGACATTTAAGGTTTTCATTTTCATTAATTTGTAAACATTTCAAAAAACATAATTCCACTTTGATATTATGGGGTATTTTGTGTAGGCCAGTGACCCCAAAAAATCTCAATTTAATCACTTTTAAATGCAGGATGCAACATCAAAATGTGGGAAAAGTCAAGGAGTGTAAATACTTTTAGATGGCACTGTATGTGACCAGATTAAAAAAATAAAAATACACCTTTTATAAAAGTACAGCCTCAGAGCTTCAAATTTGTATATCACTGTAGTTGGAGGAAACATGGGAAAGTTATGCTGCAGTTGATAAATGTGTTAGACAAGTAGAAGAAAATGGCCTTTTCCTTTGTTTACACCCATTCAGCATCTCTCACATCCCCTTAAGCCTTAGCCTCACCCACTAGAAATACAGTAAAGTACACACACTAAAGGGGAACAAAAAATATGTTTTGAGCAAAATAGTGTTTTTAGACACAACTGCGCAAAATAGTGTTTTTTGACACAACTGCAAACTGCAAGGAGTAGAGTTTGACGGGAAGTCGTGATGTCATCGGCCTTCCCCCTTGCTTGAAAACGACCATACTGTGAAATAGGAACTAGCGTCAAACGTCTAGGATCCTGTAACCAGTCAAATATTTGATCAGAAATGAATAGCAATAAATCCCTTTACCTTCTCTTCTCCTGCTGCCTTTCCTTCCTCCCCCTTAACTACCCACTAACCAGACAAACCTTTCATCAAAGTGAATTACACATCCGTAATTACCACCACCGACAGGTAACGGCAGCACTATCAAATGCAGCCATATGTACAACAGCTAATGCATTTAGAGTTGAGTCATTTAGAACACACTCTTATCCAGAGCGACTTCAAAATCAAAATGATTTGAATGAAGATGCGATTGAAGAAATAAAAAAAGGTAACACTTACGATAATAGAAAGAAAAAAAATCTATAAAAACTATGTGTTATTGAGAAAATAAACTTGAGTGAGACCTGAGTGTGTATTTTCATACTTTGTTCATACTGGCCCCATGTGGGAATCAAACCCACAGCCCTGGTATTGCAAGTGCCATGCTCTATCAACTGAGCCATACTGAGCACTGCTTTCAATTAGAATGGCTGCATATCATCCATCCAGTGCCCTTTAACGGTTCATTGGTCACAGAAAGATGTGAGGAGACAAAATGGTGATCGTAATTATACAAGCATTCAGAATCAGAAACCTGTAGGGAAGAAAAGCTCTCTAAGAAAAGAGCTAGCGCTACAAAGACAGACAAGGAAGGAAGGTTTTATGTGAGAAGCTTAATGAATATGGGCCCTGACTGCCAGAGGGAAGGCTTTATAAGAACAGTGCTAGGCTAGAAAGAAAGAATTCCCAGGTCTATGAGACATGGGAGAGAAAAGCAGCACATGGAGAGCTCTCCACTTCTATTTCACTTGTATGCAAAGGATTCAAAAACAGGTAGCTGATTCAACAGACATAATGGTAGCGCAAAGTTAAGTGCTTTAGGTGCTGGAAAGTTCACTGTGTTGACATGCTGAAAGTGTCTCTCCACTTCTGACTCCCGACTCAGTCTGAATGATTAATCTGCCATCAGGGTGAGAATGTATCTGCATCGCAAAGGACAGCCACAATAGGCAATCAATGTGTGTCTCTCTCTTGCTTTCTCCATAATGGTCACAGTCTTTCTGTCACTCTCTTTTTGCACATCTCTCAAATAAGACAATTACGTTCATCCACTGAGCATGAGGCCGACATGGTTATACTCACCCCGTTGAGTTGCAGTAACCTCCTGTACTCTAGGTTCACAGCCTGCACTGACACATCCTTCTCTTTTGGGATCAGTGTATCAGTCTCAACCATAAACACCCTCAGTCTCGCCCCCTATCCTCTGTGTCCATATGATCTAACCCCTACACCCCCTATCCTCTGTGTCCATATGATCTAACCCCTACACCCCCTATCCTCTGTGTCCATATGATCTAACCCATACACCCCCTATCCTCTGTGTCCATATGATCTAACCCCTACACCCCATATCCTCTGTGTCCATATTATTTAACCCCTACAGCCCCCTATCCTCTGTGTCCATATGATTTAACCCCTACACCCCCTATCCTCTGTGTCGATATGATTTAAACCCTACAGCCCCCTATCCTCTGTGTCCATATGATATAACCCCTACAGCCCCCTATCCTCTGTGTCGATATGATTTAAACCCTACAGCCCCCTATCCTCTGTGTCCATCTGATATAACCCCTACAGCCACATCCTCTGTGTCCATATGATCTAACCCCTACACCCCCTATCCTCTGTGTCCATATGATCTAACCCATATAGCCCCTATCCTCTGTGTCCATATGATTTAACCCCTACACCCCCTATCATCTGTGTCCATATGATCTAACCCATACAGCCCCCTATCCTCTGTGTCCATATGATTTAACCCCTACACCCCTATCCTCTGTGTCCATATTATCTAACCCCTACAGACCCCTATCATCTGTGTCCATATGATCTAACCCCTACACCCCCTATCATCTGTGTCCATATGATCTAACCCCTACACCCCCTATCCTCTGTGTCCATATTATCTAACCCCTACACCCCCTGTCCTCTGTGGCCAACCAATCTTACCTCCACAGGGAACTTCCTGTCGTTGATGCTGTGTTCTGACCCTGCTGATCCGTTACTCTGACCCCAATGGAACTCAATCTTCTCCGCCTTGAAGCGTCCAGGCAGTCCTGCCCCCCGTACAAAGTAGTCATCCTTCAGCAGCACAGCCACTGGGGAGAGATGGGAAAGTGAATACAAATGAGCATAGGGAATATTAGTTGAGAAACAAGCGCGACTCTCACTATTTTTTTGTCAATCAAAAGCATAACAATTCGGCCTTCATCTGCTTTCATCAGATAGATAGATAGATAGATAGATAGATAGATAGATAGATAGATAGATAGATAGATAGATAGATAGATAGATAGATAGATAGATAGATAGATAGATAGATAGATAGATAGATGAGTGGGGAGGAGAGAAAGAGGATCAAATGAAGATAAGGGTAGAAGATAAGACGAGAGGGAAAGCAGATAAGAGATAGTCAGTAAGGGGAGGGATAACTTCATTAGTTATCTGGAAAGTGTCTTACGTCAATCTGTGACTTACCTTTTCTCTGAGAATGTGCCTCTGTCCATTCTGGTTTTGTTGAGAACCGTTATGACTGAGACCAATGTAAAATGCACTTGATATATATTCGACTTGACTTAACTTGGGTGCATACCTGAACATCCTGTTTAATTTACTCCTAAATTAAAGTATTTTTCTACTGATGCCTTTTGGAAGCTTGGGGACTCTGGGAGTGGGACAAATAACAGCTTTCTTCTTTGCTGTCATCATTGGCCTAAAAAGTCCCTGATGACATGCTAATTCACAGATCTCTCAGTTAATACTTGAAATTCCATAACTACTACAATGGCCATGACGGTCATGCTGTTGATATTTCAATTGTGTAAATATTCCATAATAAACAATAAAATGCTAAATGAATGCCTTTATTATGTTAAAATAGGTCATAAGAAACCCCAGGACACCAAATGTCAATTGTAATCAGTCAGAAAATGTATTGAATGATCCAAAAGCGCATAGACTGCAAATACTAAGGTGGCTGAAGAAATTCGGCAGTCCTCTCCAAATACTACCACTGCACCATCGAGCGCATCCTGACTGGTTGCATCACAGCCTGGTACGGAGCAACTCCGTCCATGACCTCAAGGCCCTTCAGAGGGTGTTGAAGACAGCCCAGTACATCACTAAGGATCGTGTTCCTACCCATCCAGGAGATCTACTCGAAACAGTACCTGAGGAAGGCACGCAGCATAATCAAGGACCACACACACTACAGCCACAAGCTGTTCTCTCCTTTAACGTCGGGCAGACGGTATCGAGGCATGAGGTCTGATACTAACAGGCTCAGAAACACTTTCTATTTACAAGCTATCAGACTGCTGAATGCTTGAACTGCACTGTCCACCTGCTCTGATTCTCTGCACCTTAGCACACATGTACTCACTTATGCACACAGACACTCAGAAACTCATGGACACACCCACACCTCAAAACTTCTGCTACAAAACCCTTATTATACTGATCAGTTTATACACTGCCCCCATCCCCAAAACACATGTAAATATTGTACAATAAATTGTCCCTTCCTATATTATACTTATGCAAAAAAATATTTATATATTATACTGAGCCATTTACTTTATGTTCCTATTCTTATCTTTTATTATTGTTGCATTGTCGAGATGGAATCTGCAAATAAGCATTTCATTAGACGATGTATACAATGTCTATCCCGTACATACAGTACAACTAATAAAACTTCAACTTGAACTAGTCAAATAATACAATAGTGTATTTTCTGACTGTAAGACAACAGTTGCCTGCCCAGCTGGCCCGTCCAAATGACACCTAAACTACATTGGAACTATTTTCACACATAAAATAATAACAATAATAATATATGTGGACTAAAGTAGTCTGATGGGTGACAATATTATCAATTGTCAAATAGTGACAGATGACCAGCGCAGTGTGCATTGACAAAGAAGGGAAAGGAGATCAAATAGTACTTCTTCCATATCATCCCACAGAGGTCCATGCAGGCCAGACATGTGATTGCTATACCCTATCAGAAAGAGCAGATTCTAAGGTTTCTAATGACAACTCCACAAATTGCAGGGATGGTCTCTGTTTCAAAATATAATTTATCCCAGAATAACGGTGGCTCCCTGCATGTTCCTCATGTGAGTAGGGTACTGGTAACAATCAGCAATAGACATGGGATAAATATCCTTTCTATTTTCTTCTGTTATATCCCATAATATTCTTACTGTAAAATATATGTGGACTGTGGTAGGTGCAGGGCCTGTTATATCTGCTAAATGAACACCTTCATTTCATTGGCATGACACAGCCGTAGCCTTGGCTACTAAAGCACAGATAAATACAACTCAAAACATGCTATTCTGTTCTTTTGAAATACATTGTCTTGTAATCATGTTTTTTTATGGCCTTCCTAAACCAAATATGAATGGATTTCTTAGTGATTCTGTATATTAACAATAGAAAGATAGACATCATCATAATGACTAACAACACATTTCAAATGTTTAATTACTCTCCAGTTATAAGGTCATATCCCCCTCATTCTTGACTTTTCCTAAATAAGTCTATATAACATCTTAATATCACAAAAAGAACTGGAGGTATAACCAGTTTTAGGATGGCATGTCATTTTATGAATGTTTTTCCCTGCTGCCTCTTTTCCCAACAGATTGGCCTACTCCACTCCTTCTCCCAACAGATTGGCCTACTCCGCTCCTTCTCCCAACAGATTGGCCTACTCCGCTCCTTCTCCCAACAGATTGGCCTACTCCGCTCCTTCTCCCAACAGATTGGCCTACTCCGCTCCTTCTCCCAACAGATTGGCCTACTCCGCTCCTTCTCCCAACAGATTGGCCTACTCCGCTCCTTCTCCCAACAGATTGGCCTACTCCGCTCCTTCTCCCAACAGATTGGCCTACTCCGCTCCTTCTCCCAACAGATTGGCCTACTCCGCTCCTTCTCCCAACAGATTGGCCTACTCCACTCCTTCTCCCAACAGATTGGCCTACTCCACTCCTTCTCCCAACAGATTGGCCTACTCCACTCCTTCTCCCAACAGATTGGCCTACTCCGCTCCTTCTCCCAACAGATTGCCCTACTCCACTCCTTCTCCCAACAGATTGGCCTACTCCGCTCCTTCTCCCAACAGATTGGCCTACTCCACTCCTTCTCCCAACAGATTGGCCTACTCCACTCCTTCTCCCAACAGATTGGCCTACTCCACTCCTTCTCCCAACAGATTGGCCTACTCCGCTCCTTCTCCCAACAGATTGGCCTACTCCGCTCCTTCTCCCAACAGATTGGCCTACTCCACTCCTTCTCCCAACAGATTGGCCTACTCCGCTCCTTCTCCCAACAGATTGGCCTACTCCGCTCCTTCTCCCAACAGATTGGCCTACTCCGCTCCTTCTCCCAACAGATTGGCCTACTCCGCTCCTTCTCCCAACAGATTGGCCTACTCCGCTCCTTCTCCCAACAGATTGGCCTACTCCACTCCTTCTCCCAACAGATTGGCCTACTCCGCTCCTTCTCCCAACAGATTGGCCTACTCCGCTCCTTCTCTCAATAGTTGAATGTGTCGTTCCCAGTTGATAATCACCCTGATAATTGCCTCGAAACGGAACATAGACTATACAAAAACTAATTTCCCACATATAACAACACATTAAATAAATTAAATATAGTATGATGGGGGAGAATGGGTGAGTTGAGCAAGAGGAAGCAAACAATGCATAATTATGTAACCACCAATTGTGAATGAAGTGCAGGGTGGGCTATTCTATTGTATTCATCTATTGTAATTATAATCTCAACACGGTGTACCCTATATCAGTCCACTGAATCCATTTTAGAATCTGACTGTAATGTAACAAAATGTAGAAAAAGTCAAAGGGTCTGAATACTTTCCGAATGCACTGTATATGAGGGCCAAGGCAGCAGCAAAGATTCCATGTGAGCCGTTGCGCAAGCCAAATTGTGCACAGCCCACAGGGAGGAGAAACTGCCCTCAGAACAGAACCCATGACACCAGTTTCAGCTGCAAGCCAAATTGTGCACAGCCCACAGGGAGGAGAAACTGCCCTCAGAACAGAACCCATGACACCAGTTTCAGCTGCAAGCAAATTGTTGTGGGAAGTGATTAATTCCATAGCTAGAGGACTCCTGATATCTCCAGGAGTGCTAGCTAAGTGCTGCCTGTTTATCTCCAGGAGTGCTAGCTAAGTGCGGCCTGTTTATCTCCAGGAGTGCTTGCTAAATGCTGCCTGTTTTCCCAGTAGCCTACTTGGTGTGTGAACTGCTGACTGCTCATAATTTGCAGATAGTTATTGACACATCAATCACGATCAAGGGGCAGGGCGATTTGTGACTTGTTTTTGGTAATCAGTGGCTGTATTTTTGGGGGGGGGGTGATCTCATCTCTCCTAGGCAATCAGCAATTAGTACAGGGATGTGTGCTCTCCACCTCTGCTAGGCAATCAGCAATTAGTACAGGGATGTGTGCTCTCCACCTCTGCTAGGCAATTAGCAATGATTGCTAGTTATTCAGTCTCCCCTGGTTTCTCAGTGGCAGCTGTGGCGGTCGTGTCAGTGGCAGTTCTGTCGCAAAACAAAGATCGTGGCCAAAACAAAGACTGTGGCCAAAACAAAGACCGTGGCCAAAACAAAGACCGTGGCAAAAACAAAGACTGTTGCAGAAACAAAGACCGTGGCCAAAACAAAGACTGTGGCCAAAACAAAGACCGTGGCCAAAACAAAGACTGTGGCCAAAACAAAGACCGCGGCCAAAACAAAGACCGTGGCCAAAACAAAGACCGTGGCCAAAACAAAGACTGTTGCAGAAACAAAGACCGTGGCCAAAACAAAGACCGTGGCCAAAACAAAGACTGTGGCCAAAACAAAGACCGTGGCCAAAACAAAGACCGTTCGGCGGAGTTGTTCTGCCGAGGCTCACACCACTCTCTCACTTGAGTATCTTAACTAGTTATTTTGCTCTTTTGTAGCTTTGTCAACTATGTGTGTGTTTTCTATACCAGTTCGCACCTCTCCCTATATGTTTTACAGACGCTCCCGGCCCCTTGGCTGCAACCCTTCTAATTTAGTGTACCCTGCGCGCACAACTCATGTGGAATTCTGGGTCTCTGACAGCGTTTGGAACTGCCGATCTGCAGTCAAGAACCCTGAGTTCATCCCAGGCTATGCTGCCCCTTGACTTTCTGCCCCGGACGGAGACATGGATCACCCCAGAGAACACTGGTACTCCAGTTCTCTTTCTTCATCTGACTATGTTGTCTCTCATAGTCCGAGAGCATCTGTTCATCGCAGTAGTGGCACAGGTCTACTCATTTCTCCTAAGTGGAGATTTTCTCTTTTCTCCCAACTGTCCATCTCCTCATTTGAATTACATGCTGTCACTGTCACTTGTCCACCCAAGGTTAACATTACTGTCATCTATAGCCTACCAAGTGCTCTTGGAGAGTTCCTCAATGAGCTTGACACCTTTATGAGTTCATTTCCTGATGATGGCTCACCGCCCTTCGTACTTGGCGACTTCAACCTCCTGAAGTTTGCCTTTGATTAACTTCTTTCCAACTCTCTTTCCCCTCCTTGTCTTTTTTGACCTCACTCTTTCCCAATCCCCTCCAACTCACAAGGCAGGCAAAACGCTTGACCTCATCCTTACTAGAAGCGGCTCGCCTACTTATCTCACTGCGACCCCCCTCCAAGTATCTGACCACTACTTTGTTTCCTTTTATGTCTCCTTTTCCTCCAACCTCAGCCCCTCAGCTCCTAGCCAGATGGTCATGCACCATCGCAATCTTCACTCTCTCTCGCACTACTTTCTCCTCTTCTATCCTATCATCTCTCCCTTCCGCTAAATCCTTCTCATGATTCTGCCTCTTCGACCCTACTCTCTGCCATTTCCTCCCGGCCGGCTAAGCCCTCCTCTCCTTCTCTGTGGCTGAATGACTCATTGCGAGCTTACAGAACAGGGCTGCGGGCACCTGAGTGAAATGAAGGAAAACAACACTTCTTGAGGACCTATCATCCTTTCACTCCCTCCTCTCTATTTTCTCTTCCTCTGTATCCGTTGCTAAAGCCACTTTCTACCACTCT
The DNA here is from genome assembly GCF_034236695.1 of Oncorhynchus nerka. Taxonomy (NCBI): domain Eukaryota; kingdom Metazoa; phylum Chordata; class Actinopteri; order Salmoniformes; family Salmonidae; genus Oncorhynchus; species Oncorhynchus nerka. The sequence continues at coordinate 74,587,703 of NC_088397.1, read as the reverse complement.
AAATTTCAAGCTTGTGCCTCTAACCGCAGGAAACTGTTTTCCACCTTCTCCTCCTTCCTTAATTATCCACCCCTCCCCCTTCCTCCTCCTTCTCTGCGGACGACTTTGTCAACCACATTAAAAAAAGGTTGACATCATCCGCTACTCATTCACTCAGCCTATTGAGTCCACTAGTCTGTCACACAGAACTACCCTACGCCTTGACCCCTTTCACCACCTCAAGCTCAACCTTCACAAGACAGAACTGCTCTTCCTCCCTGGGAAGGCCTGCCCGCTCAAAGACCTCTCCATCACGGTTGACAACTCCAGTGTCACCCTTCTAGAGCACAAAGAACCTTGGCATGACCCTGGACAACACCCTGTCGTTCTCTGAAAACAGCAAAGTATTGACCCGCTCCTGCAGGTTCATGTTCTACAACATCCGTAGAGTACGACCCTACCACACACAGGAAGAGGTACAGGTCCTAATCCAGTAGTCCCGTCTGGACTTCTGCAAATCGTTGTTGGCTTTGCTCCCTGCTTTGCTCCCTGCTTGTTCCATCAAACCCCTGCAACTTATCCAGAATCCACCCGTCTGGTTTTCAACCTTCCCAAGTTCTCTAGTGTTACCCCACTCCTCCATAACTTCAGGGTATGGTCAAACCCTACCCCCAACCTGAGCCACCTCAGGTCTCTTGGCCCTCCCGCTCAGCCCAGTCCAAGCTCTTCTCTGTCCTGGCACCCCAATGGTGGAACCACTTTCCCTCTGAAGCTAGGACGGCAGAGTCCCTGCCCATCTTCTGAAAACATCTGAAACCCTACCTCTTCAAACAGTATCTTAAATAATCCTCCTCCTAACTTCGATCCCCCCTTATAGCTCTGACTCTACTTACAGCTATGTTATTGAGGAAAAATGTACTTTCTATGCCTGTGATGTGGTTGTCCTACCAAGATGAATGCACTAAATGTAAGTCACTCTGTATAAGAGTGTCTGCTAAATGACTCAAATGTAAAGTGATGCAATCAAGTGAAAGTGACAGATTTATGGCGACGGGATAACAACTAAATGAGATCAAACTGTTGCTTGAAAACTTACACCATAAAAGCACGAGAGAGGCCACAAATAATGTGTCCAATAACTGACAATAGATTATTATTGACCGTTGTTATATCGACACGTATATTCATTATAAATGCTATTATTGCTTTGTGTTGATTTTCACCATTCACAAGCACACTTGGCGCCTATACTGATATTTTCTCCATAGGTATTTGTATTGGTTTTGTCATTATAAAAATAAGATTTTATTGTTTTCCAATGCTTTGGTTTCATATTTGTAATAAAGGCACTCCATAAACAACATGTATTTAACATTGTACATTCAGTTTACGGCTTTACTTAAAACAAACTAATGATAATGCAATTATGTTCCTTGAAATATTTACATTTCGTATTCTAATGTTACCTAAGACCTTCATGAACACATCCAAATGACATCGGCACGAAGGGGGGTCCAACGAGAACAGGCTTTTCTAGTTCAATGGCTTTATTAGACTGGTGGCTATTGGTACTCCTCGAGGCCCAGCTATTCTACTGATGAATATCCATATGGTCATTATGACAGTCATGGCACTTTGAAGATGAAATGCTCAGAAAGTTTGGTGTTTTATGATCTCAAAGTACTGCTCAACTCTTCAACTAGAAACCCTCAGTTGAACGTGAAATCTTTGACCACTCACAGTGACAAATTGAGATTGTTCCAGCATCATAAAGGGCACTGCTCTATGACCTCCCCACAATGTAATTTCCTCCATGCGCTCCATTCTCCATGCGCTCCTTCCTCCATGCGCTCCTTCCTCCATGCGCTCCTTTCTCCATGCGCTCCTTTCTCCATGCACTCCTTTCTCCATGCACTCCTTTCTCCATGCACTCCTTTCTCCATGCACTCCTTCCTTCATGCACTCCTTTCTCCATGCACTCCTTTCTCCATGCACTCCTTCCTTCATGCACTCCTTTCTCCATGCACTCCTTCCTTCATGCACTCCTTTCTCCATGCACTCCTTTCTCCATGCACTCCTTTCTCCATGCACTCCTTTCTCCATGCACTCCTTTCTTCATGCACTCCTTTCTTCATGCACTCCTTTCTTCATGCACTCCTTTCTCCATGCACTCCCTTCTCCATGCACTCCTTTCACGAACTTGGAAACCTCCTGAGCCTCGACCTGTTTTTTCGGTTTGTTGTTTCCAATTTCTTTTTTTGATTCATTTTATTTTGTTCATAAGTGTTTGTGTTAACACTTGCTACCGACTAGCCAGATAGCTAGCTATGTAGCTAGCAAGGTTTCAATGGAGCATGATTCGCCTGGAATAGCTAACCAACTTTTCCAGCGCTGTAAAAGCTCTTGTCTGTGACAATATTGACAATCCAGAGTTCCAATGCGGCAATTGTTTGCTTGCCAGGGATTACAGGAATGAGGTGGCTATCCTTGGAACTATCCTTGGATCTATCCTTGGAACTTTCTCAACTCCTGTTGCTGGACGCTGCTCAGGCCTGATGGATGTGTCCCCGCCTTGTCATCTGTCCCTATCCGAATGGCCTGTGCTACCTGGAACTGGCCTGCCAAGGAAGTCTTCTCCATCTTGTAGTGGAGTAGACGGAGAACAGCAAGAGGATTGTTTCAATCAGCGCTGGTACCATGTCACAAGTCACGGAAACCGAAGGCAGTGACATGCCGCAAAGCAGACTGTAGTGTCTGTGAGAGGTTTGGAGCAGATTGACCTAAGGAATAGCTTCCTTGCACTGGTGCCTGATCTACCTGCGCCTTCGTCGTTGGGATTGCCTGTGTCTGTGACGGCTCAGCTGACTCCAACTACACTGACTCCAGCAGTGGCTTCGTCGTCGAGTTGGGCTCCTTTACCTCTCCTGGCGATAATCTGGACCTATCTCCGGGAGCAGCGGGCGAATGCTATCCTGCTTCTTGTGGGCCCGTGAAAAAGTTTCAGCGAATTGTGTGAGGAGTAGGAATGGGCGGATTTCTCCATCCTCTTCTCTGGCCATTGTATTGGGAAGTTCAATGGTGAGAAAAGTCCCTGGAGCAAAAACGTTGTGCTATTCAGGATCACGAGTACAGGACATCACTAAGCTGCTCCCAAACATCTTAAACCTGCATCAGGAATATTTATATCTATCAGGAATATTTATATCTCTCATGGATTTTAAAGCACTGATTTGGTCTCTGTTTGACACCAACAAACACCCCATAATATCGGGCCCTGTCTAAATCATGGCATTGAACATTTCAGCAGACTTTTATCCCTCCATAACTGGCTACGAAACTATTGCAGCTCAGTGTGTGTATAATTTTTTTGACCATTTTGACACCTTCTGGAAACAAAGCTTGTTTTATAAGGATGATGGGATCCACCAAAATAATTTGGGTTCCTGGATCCTTTCACAGCATTATAAGGCTGCGTTGAGACAATGACTTATCAATGACCCAAGCCCAGCTCAGTTAATCCCTACCGATGTGTACAGCTCACCGTGCAATAACATGAATAACATGAGAAAGTCTATTTATGCTAAACTTCCCAGTAAAGCAATGAAAACAATCAAGCATCCCAGAACAGTGCTAAAAATAGCCCACATTAACAGCTTAAGAAAAAGGTTCATGAAATCAATAATTTGCTAGTAACAGATGACATTCATAATCTGAAACTCACTTAGATAATACCTTTGATGATACAGTGGTAGCAATACATGGTTATACCATCTACAGAAAAGATAGAAATGCCAAAGGTGGAGGTGTTGTTGTTTATATTCAGAACCACATTCCTGTTAAGCTTAGAGAGGATCTCATGTTAAATCATGTTGAAGTAACATAGCTACAGGTTCATCTGCCTCACCTAAAGCCCATTCTAGTGGGAAGCTGCTATAGACCACCAAGTGCTAACAGTCAGTATCTGGATAATATGTGTGAAATGCTTGATAAGGTATGTGATATCAACAGAGAGGTATATTTTCTGGGTGATTTAAATATTGACTTTCATCAAGCTGCCCACTCAAGAAAAAGCTTCAAACTAAACTAGTGCTTGCAATCTGCTTCAGGTTATTAGTCAACCTACCAGGGTAGTTACAAACAGCACAGGAATGAAATAATCAACATGTATTAATTACATCATTACTAATGCTGCAGAAATTAGCTTGAAAGCAGTATCCACATCCATAGGATGTAGTGATCACAGTAGTGTAGCCATATCTAGGAAAATCACATTTCAAAAGGCTGGGTCTAATATAGTGTATAAGAGGTCATACAATAACTTTTGTAATGATTCCTATGTTGTTGATGTAAATAATATTTGTTGGTCTGTGGTGTGTAATGAGGAGCAACCATATGCTGCACTTGACACATTTATGAAATTGCTTATTCTAGTTAAATGACTGTAAAAAGAGTTAAATTCCCGTGGATTGAATACATGTATGGTTCAGAGGGATGAGGCAAAAGGAATGGCTAATTATTCTGGCTGCACAACCGATTGGCAAAACGTACTGAATATTGAGAAATCATGTGACTGAAAAAGAATAAGAAACTATACTATGAAACAAAGAAAAATGACAAAGAATGATATTAAAAGCTTTGGAACACATGAATGAAATACATGTATCACTAGCCACTTTAACTATGCCACTTTGTTTACTTTGTCTACATTCTCATCTCATATGTATATACTGTACTCGATACCATCTACTGTATGCTGCTCTGTACCATCACTCATTCATATATCCTTATGTACATATTCTTTATCCCCTTACACTGTGTATAAGACAGTAGTTTTGGAATTGTTAGTTAGATTACTTGTTGGTTATCACTGCATTGTCGGAACTAGAAGCACAAGCATTTCGCTACACTCGCATTAACATCTGCTAACCATGTGTATGTGACAAATAACATTTGATTTGATTTGATTTGAAATGAAATATTTGGCAAAAAAGGCAAACTCAGCTCCATCATTCATTGAATCAGATGGCTCATTCATCACAAAACCGATTGATATTGCCATTTTACTTTAATGATTTTTTTCATTGGCAAGATTAGAAAACTTAGGTATGCCAGCAACACTACACATCCAAGTATAACTGATCAAATTATGAAAGATAAGCATTGTCATTTTGAATTCCATAAGTGAGTGTGGAAGAAGTAAAAGAATTGTGTGTATCAACAATGACAAGTCACAGGGGTCCGGTTGCAAAATGACTGAGGATAATAGAGGACGATATTGCCACTCCTATTTGCCATATATTCACATAGCTGACTAATCAGCCTGTTAGTAAACGTTTGGAAAAAATGGTGTTTGACCAGATACAATGTAGTAGTATAGTTTCTTCTTTTTTACTGTAAACAAATTGACAACAGACTTTCAGCATGATTATAGGGAAGGATGGCGCCGAAGCAAAAGGCAGGCATTTTACGTGCCCCCAACCTATTGTGTTTTATTGTTCGTTGATCTGCGTTGTTCGTAACTTATTTTTTACTATTTTTGTACATAATGTTGCCGCTACCGTCTCTTATGACCGAAAATAACTTCTAGACATCAGGACTGCGATTACTCACCACAGACAAGCAGAATCCTTTTTCTTCTTTCACGACTCTGACGAGCCCGAGGCGAAGAATATACGGCTCCCTCGGGAACAGGCCCCGACCCCAGTGATCTGCGTTGCCAGCAGCTCTTCGCAATGCTTGAAGCACAGCGCTGTTTATGACTTCAAGCCTATCAACTCCCGAGACTGGCAATACTATAGTGCCTATAAGAACATCCAATAGTCAAAGGTATATGAAATACAAATGGTATAGAGAGAAATAGTCCTATAATTCCTATAATAACTACATCCTAATACTTCTTAACTGGGAATATTGAAGACTCATGTTAAAAGGAACTACCAGCTTTTATTTGTTCTCATGTTCTGAGCAAGGAACTCAAACGTTAGCTTAAACATTTTTTTTATGTATTACATTAACCTCTTGCCTCTACTTGGGACGCTTGCGTCCCAACTAGAGCTCTGGAAATGCAAATGCGCTACGCTAAATGCTAATAGTATTAGTTAAAACTCAAAAGTTCATTAAAATACACATGCAGGGTATCAAATTAAAGCTACACTCGTTGTGAATCCAGGCAACAAGTCAGATTTTTAAAATGCTTTTCGGCGACAGCATGAGAAGCTATTATCTGATAGCATGCACCAATACACTACAACAGAAAAGCACAGCAGGGGACGTAAACAAAATAATTAGCATTTCGGCGTTACACAAACCGCACAATAAAATAGAAAACAGTCATTACCTTTCACCATCTTCTTTGTTGGCACTCCTAGATGTCCCATAAACACTATTGGGTCTTTATTTCGATTAAATCGGGCCATATAAAGCCAAGATATCGTTATATGTAGACTGTGTGATAAACGAAAAAAAAACAGCGATTTCACAACGTAACGTCATTTTTTAAAATTCAAAAAGTAGACGATAAACTTTCACAAAACACTTCGAAATACGTTTGTAATGCTACTTTAGGTATTAGTAAACGTTAATAAGCGATAAAAATCATCCGTAGGCGATGTAAATATCATTAGCTGTCGTCTTGGAAAAAATTTCAGGAGAGAGCTCTTCCGGAATGATCTGGGCGGAGACCGGAGGTAAGTCGTGCCCCTCTTTCGGTTCAACCAAGAATCAAAGATGATTCAATTCACAAGACTCTAGACAACATGGGGATGCTGTGGGAGTTGAATGCTCGGTCTTATCTAATTCGGCTCACTGTTAACAATTGCTGGAAGTGGCGCAAGGATATTTATTTCCATTTTCTGTGATCAGGTTTTCCTGCGCTTTCCGATGTAACGCACGTTATGTAATAGCCACAGTCGTGATTTAACCAGTTTTAAAAACGTCCGAGGGTTTCCTATCCACACATTCTAACCATATGAACGTACTATATTCCTGGCATGAGTAGCAGGGCGCTGAAATGTTGCGCGATTTTTAACAAAATGTTCAAAAAAGTAGAGGGTAGTAGCAACAGGTTAAGTTAAAATAAAAGTGTTCATTCAGTATTGTTGTAATTGTCATTAGTACAAATATATATACATATATATAAAAATCGTCCGATTAATCAGTATCGGCTTTTTTTGATCCTGCAATAATCAGTATCGGTATCGGCATCCACACTGAGCTAAAGGCTACAGCAGCTGCTTTCAAGGAGCGGACTCAAACCCGGAAGCTTATAAGAAATCACGCTAAGGCCTCCGACGAACCATCAAACAGGCAAAGCATCAATACAGGACTAAGATTGAGGCGTACGACACCGGCTCTGACACTCGTCGGATGTGGCAGGGCCTGCAAACCATTAAAGACTACAAAGGGAAGCACACCCGAGAGCTGCCCAGTGACACAAGCCTACCGGACGAGCTAACCTACTTCTATGCTTGCTTCGAGGTAAATAACACTGAAATATGCATGAGAGCACCAGCTGTACCAGAAGACTGTGTGATCACGCTCTCCAGAGCTGATGTGAGCAAGACCTTTAGACAGAAACATTCACAAGGCCGCAGGGCCAGACAAATTACCAGGACTGCGAGCATGCGCTGACCAACTAGCAAATGTCTTCACTGACATTTTCAACCTCTCCCTGTCTGAGTCTGTAATACCAACATGTTTTAAGCAGACTATCATAGTGCCTGTGCCCAAGAACACTAAGGTAACCTGCCTAAATAACTACCAAACCGTAGCACTCACGTCCGTAGCCATGAAAGGCTGGTCATGGCTCACATCAACATCATTATCCCAGAAACCCTAGACCCACTCCAATTTGCATACTGCCCCAACAAATCCACAGATGATGCAGTCTCTATTGCAGTCCACACGGCCCTTTCCCACCTGGACAAAAGGAACACCTATGTGAGAATGCTATTCATTGACTCCAGCTCAGTGTTCAACACCATCGTGCTCTCAAAGCTCATCAATAAGCTAAGGACACTGGGATTAAACACCTCCCTCTGCAACTGGATCCTGGACTTCCTGAGGGGCCGCCCCGAGATGGTAAGGGTAGATAACAACATATCCGCCATTCTGATCCTCAACACAGGGGCCCCTCAGTGGTGCGTGCTCAGCCCCTTCCTGTACTCCCTGTTCACTCATGACTGCACGGCCAGGCACGTCTCCAACACCATCATAACATTTGCCGATGACACAACAGTGGTAGGCCTGATCACCGACAACAACGAGACAGCCTATAGGGAGGAGGTCAGAGACCTGGCCGTGTGGTGCCAGGGCAACAACCTCTCCCTCAACGTGATCATGGCAAAGGAGATGATTGTGGAGTACAGGAAAAAGAGGACCGAGCACGCCCCAATTCTCATCGACAGGGCTTCAGTGGAGCAGGTTGAAAGCTTCAAATTCACATCACCAACAAACTAACATGGTCCAAGCACACCATGACAGTCATGAAGCGGGCACGACAAAACCTATTCCCCCTCAGGAGACAGAAAAGATTTGGCATGGGTCCTCAGATCCTCAAAAGGTTCTACAGCTGCACCATCGAGAGCATCACTGCCTGGTATGGCAACTACTCGGCCTCCGAACGCAAGGCTCTAAAGAAGGTAGCGCGAACGGCCCAGTACATCACTGGGGCCAAGCTTCCTGCCGTCCAGGACCTCTATACTAGGCGGTGTCAGAGGCCCTAAAAATTGTCAAAGACTCCAGCCACCCTAGTCATAGACTGTTCTCTCTGCTACCACACGGCAAGTGGTACCGGAGCGCCAAGTCTAGGTCCAAGAGGCTTCTAAACAGCTTCTACCCCAAAGCCATAAGACTCCTCCTGAAAATCGAGTCAAATGGCTACCCAGACTATTCGCATTGACCCTCCCCCTCCCCACCACTGTCACTCTCTGTTGTCATCTATGCATAGTCACTTTAATTAACTCTACCTACATGTACATGCTACCTCAACTAACCAGTGCCCCCACACATTGACTCTGTACCTGCACCCCCCTGTATATATAATTTTTTACTGCTGCTCTTTAATTACTTGTTACTTTTATCTCTTAATCTTATCCATATTTTATAAACTGCACTGTCGGTTAAGGGCTCATAAGTAAGCATTTCACTGTAAGGTGCCCTGTTGTATTCGGCGCATGTGACTAATATAATTTGATTTGACATTCAACAAGCACCACACATACACAAATTACTGATGATTGGCTGAGAGAAATGTAGGACTTCAGTTCGGCTTTTGACATTATCGATCATAGTCTGCTGATGGAAAAACATGTGTTAAGACTTTAAAGCCCCTGCCATATTGTGGATAAAGAGTTAACTGTCTTACAGAACACAGAGTTCTCCAACATAATCCAGCTACAATAAGGAATTTCCCAGGGCAGCTGTCTAGGCCCCTTACTTTTTTCAATCTTTACGAATGACATGCCACTGGCCTTGAGTAAAACCAGTGCATCTATGTACGCAGATGAGTCAACACTATACACGTCAGTTACTACAGCGAGTGAAATCACTGCAACACTTAACAAAAAGGTGCAGTTAGTTTCAGAATGGGTGGCAAGGAATAAATTAGTCCTAAAATATTTCCAAAACTGTCATGCTCAAAACATACTGATAAAACAGTAGCTAAGATGAGGAGAAGTCTATCCATAATAAAGCGCTGCTCAGCCTTTCTAAAAACACTAACAACAAGGCAGGGCACACAGGCTCTAGTTTTGTCGCATCAGATAAAAATACACCTTATTTAACAGTGGGGACTATGGAGACACACACACAGGCACAGACACACATGATAAAAAGTAAGTGGCTGTTCCACTGGATGTCATAAGGTGAAAGCACCAATTTGTAAGTCGCTCTGGATAAGAGCGTCTGCTAAATGACTTAAATGTAAAATGTAATAAGACATTGTACACACACGTACACATGCATGTTGTATTGTAAATATGTGATAGTGGAGTAGTGGCCTGAGGGAACACACTAAATGTATTGGGTACATAATGAAATGTAATGTCATGTCATATTTTAAATGGTATATAACTGCCTTAATGTTGGGGGCGGCAGGGTAGCCTAGTGGTTAGAGCGTTGGGCTAGTAAACGGAAGGTTGCAAGTTCAAATCCCTGAGCCGACAAGGTACAAGTCTGTCGTTCTGCCCCTGGATAGGCAGCTAACCCACTGTTCCTAGGCCGTCATTGAAAATAAGAATTTTTCTTAACTGACTTACCTAGTTAAATAAAGAAAAACAAATGTTGCTGGACCCCAGGAGGAGTAGCTGCTGCCTTGGCAGGAACTAATGGGGATCCTTAATAAATATACAATTAAGCCATCAATTAACCTCTGCAACCTCCAGTAAACATGCTCTGTCAGGGAGATATCCATGTTTGATCAAAGGGCTTGGACTAGCTTGCTAGCTACAGCCTTCCCTGGGCTTTCTACATTTAAATACATTATCAAACACAGTTTAATTAGAATTAACGGTTGACAACTATTTTTTCATCATGATGAGGCAAGCAAGAGAACTTGCACATTTTAGAGACAAAACATGACTTTGCAGTTTGCTTTGAAGTCTTGTTGAAGTCTTGTTGAAGAATTCCCCTTTCAGGAGTTGGGAAATGTAATTATAAGTAAAGGCTTTGGCCGTGTGTGGTGTAAACACTAAACACTGATGCTGGATTTCTAGTTTCCCGTCACACAACATATGGGCCTGTATTCGAAGAGTGATGTGCTGATCTAGGATTAGTTATGCCTTTTAGATCATAATGAAAAAGATGATATGGACAGGGGGGGTCGTGATCCTAGAACAGCACTCCTCCCACACTGAGACGCTTTATGAATACAGGCCACGGAACTCCATCGTATGTGAACAACTCTGACATTTCCCCTCTCTGTCCGAGGCGTGGTAGCTAAGTGAGTGTGCTCTGTGCATGTTTCAATGAATCCAAAACTCTTGAACATCTCTCCAGCTGATATTATTAGCCAGATTAGGCCCCTGATCCCCCTGACTGTTATAGGTGGATTAAGCCTAGCTGGGCCCTCTAGAAAAGATACAGCTACAGCAAGGCTTCTTTTATTAACAAAGCCAACTGAGGAGAGGAGAGGAGAGGAGAGGAGCATGAGGACAAACAAACCCAGAGTGACTGTACAAAAACAGAGCTGTGGAAACAAGCAGTGTCATGGGAGGGAGGGAGGGCTGGAGAGAGGTGGGAGGAAAATGACAGAAAAAGAGAAAGGTAGACAGGACAAAAGACAGTGGAAGAGATGGACAGTATGAATGAGGGGAAAGAGAGTGTGAGAGAGAGAGATGGCTGTACATGTCTACCAGGCTAGGGTTTGTGAAAAGGCCCCAGATCCAGGAGATTTTCACAAGCTCCTTCAAGCACACTATAAACATACAACCACACAGCTGAAAACTGATCCCCCTGCTATGGACAGTCTCATAGTCAACCAAACATGCATACACATGCCATGAGACACATGCAGATGCACACAGAAGAGGAGATGAGAGTAGTGTTGCCACGATACCATAATTCTTACTTTGATACAAATACCAGAATTAGTATCACAATACTCAATACCATCATGATACTCAATACTATCACGATACTCAATACCATCACAATACTCAATATCATCACGATACTCAATACCATCGCAATACTCAATACCATCACAATACTCAATACCATCACAATACTCAATTCCATCACGGTACTCAATACCATCACGGTACTCAATACCATCACAATACTCAATACCATCACGGTACTCAATACCATCACAATACCATCACGGTACTCAATACCATCACGGTACTCAATACCATCACAATACTCAATACCAAAACAATCCAACAACAAAAAAAGTCACAGAATGGCACTTGATCCAGACAGAGTTATATCACTACATTTAAAAGTTTTTTTAGACACCCATGTATGCAATAATTCATCAATTATACAATCAATTTTACGTAGCTTTTACCAACTTAACTCCAAAATAACAATGGTCATAATTAATTTGAATGATAAACTGGGTAAATCCAGATGTAGCCTAGGTCTATTCCCAATGCCGGTGAATGCATATTATTCAATAGGAGTGTGTGCATGCATTGAGTTAATGAGCTTCCTTTAGCTGATTTCATGGGTAGGTAATTCAGCTGTACGCTAACAAGGAAGGTTAGTCTACAATTAAAGCTGGAAGCTACTGATATTGTCTTGCATTGTAAAAGTGTTCTGGCCTCTATGGACATAGTTTTGCCGCCCTATGGGACTCCAAATCACGGCCGGTTGTGATTCATCCTGGAATCAAACCAGGGTCTGTAGTGACGCCTCTAGCAGTAAGATGCAGTGCCTTTAGACCGCTGTGCCACTCGGCAGCCCGATAGGTAATGAACAGTTAAAACAGTTCTACATGCCGTGTTGCATTATTCAAACTGTTCTGGAGCAGGTCGAGAGCTTCAAGTTCATTGGAGTCCACATCACTAAGGGCTTACCATGGTCCACACATACGCGCATAGTTGTAAAGAGGACACGGCAGCACCTCTTCCCCCTCAGGAGGCTGAAAAGATTTGGCATGAGCCCTTGGATCCTCAAAAAGTTCTTGACTGGCCGCTTGGTATGGCAAATGCACCACCCTTGACCACAAAGCGCTACAGAGGGTGATGCAGACAGTACAGTACATCACTGGGGCCGAGCTCCCTCTATATCAGAGGAAGGCTGAACAATTGCCAAAGACTTCCACCACCCAAGCCATAGACTGTTCACTCTGCTACCGTCCAGCAAATGGTACAGGGGCATCAGCTCTCAACTGGCTCCGAGACAGCTTCTACCCTCAAGCCATAAGACTGCTAAATAGTGGTACCCTAACTATCTGCACTGACTATATATACACACCATATACACCCTCACACACACACACACACACACACACACACACACACACACACACACACACACACACACACACACTTCACACAAAATAATTTACTGCTGCTACTCTGTTCTTTATTTACTCTTATTATTATCTGTCCTGATGACTAGTCACTTTACCCTGCCTTCATGTTTATCTACTCTACCTCAAATACCTTGTACGTCTGCACAATGATCTAGTAATGGTACACCCTGTATATAGTTTAATTCCTGTGTATTTCACTGTATTCGTTGTGATACCATGGAAAGGGTTCATTAGCAATAATTTCACAGTAAAGTCTATACCAGTTCTATTCGGTACATTTGACAAACATTCGATATAATTTGATTTGGGGAGCTAGCAATGCAGCCCAGACAGCTCTTGCAATGAATGAGTAAGTGGAGCAGGAACTGTGCTCTTCACACTATGAAGGGCCTGCACTGATACACAGACTTGATCCTCTCAATCACGTGAGACACATTTGACATAAGTACCGAACGTAACAAAAATTCTAGTGACAAACTTTTATTATTAGTCATTTTGGGAGGGGGGGGGGGGGGGGGGGTTCGGTATACCGTGCAACACTAAAGGAGAGGCAGGCGGGCCGGCCCTGGGACTGTGTTTGAGCGCTCCAGCAGTCGAGCAGAGCGGGAATTAGATGCTAAGCCAAAAATATCTTGAAGCACAGGCTGTGAAAGAAGGGAAGTAAATCCTTGATCAATGCAAATGTCTCCGGGACCACCTTTCCACGTGCATTTGCTTAAAGGCCCAGTGCAGTCAAAAACATGATTTCCTTGGTTTTATATATTTTCCCACACTATGATGTGAAAATTATGATAATGTTCTGTGAGTGTAAGAGCTGTTTGAAAAGACTGGCTGGAATTTCAGTAAATTTGTTAATAGACCAATAAGAAAGCATTAAAAACCTCTCTGCCAATAAGAGCTAGTTTTCCTTTTTCCCCTCCCCACTCCCAGACAGTCCTAGCAAAATGATTGCTTGAGAAATAGCTCTTTGCTAAGAAGCAATTTTTGTTTATTCTTGACCACTAACTGAAAACGAGCAGAGTATGGTATTTCATTGTTACCCAGAAATTGATATAGAAATTTGTTTTTTTTTAGCTGAAGACTTCTGGACACTGGCCAGTCAAAACACAGCTCAAAGCCAAAGCGGGTCAAGGCACCATGCAGAGAAAGTTGTAAAATCATTCAGAATCAACTATTAAGATCTAGACCCTTTGTGTTTACTGTAATTATAATGTTGGCAGGAAGTTTAACACTCATAATCGAATAGTGTGTATTTATGTATCGTCTCGACCAGCTCCGCTAAAGAATTAGAAACCTAAGCCTGTTCTACTCCAATAGTTATTTTTTTTCTCTTCGTGGTATCCAATTAGTAGTTACAGTTTTGTCCCATCGCTGTAACTCCTGTACGGACTCAGGAGGCGAAGGTTTGAAAGCCGCACATCCTCCGAAACACGACCCTGCCAAGCCGCACTGCTTCTTGACACAATGCCCGCTTAACTCGGAAGCCAGCCGCACCAATGTGTCAGAGGAAACACTGTACACCTGGCGACCGTGTCAGCGTGCATGAGCCCGGACCGCCACAGGAGTTGCTAGAGCGCGATGGGACAAGTACATCCCGGCCGACCAAACCCTCCCCTAACCTGGACAAAGCTGGGCCAATTGTGCGTCGCCCCATGTCGCGGCTGGCTGTGACTGAGTCTGGACTCAAACCAGGATCTCAAGTGGCACAGCTAGCACTGTGATGCAGTGCATTAGACCAGTTCTGTTGAAGTGAAGGAATCTATAACCTGTTATCTAACCTGAGCATTGAGGATAGCACCAATCCCTGTCTCACCCTGCTAAGGAAGTGAAAATCTGTTGAATTCAAAGAGTTCTGAATGAATGAGGGCACGCTAACCTGTCTTCCCTGTGTTCTTCATGGAGGTCTTGTTGGACGACTCAGCGTTGAACCCATTGAGGGTCAGCTCCTGGTACTCCTGAGAGACCTGGGCATCCTCATCTGAAATATCCACTGGTGATTGGTTCCTCTCCACACACTCAGGGTAGGAGGAGGCCCAGCCCCCAGTCCCGTGGGTCCCTGCAGGAAGAGGGGAGAGAGAGTCAGTTACACCATCCACAGCACTAAGATCTGGGACAAAAAAAACGTCTTCAAAAAACGTCTCAGAGTCCTACAGTTCCTAAATAGAGACAGAGAGTGAAACCCCACCTCCCACCTTGCTCTTTGCAGTGAAAGAGACAGTAGAAAAATCTACTTCCTGATTCACTGTCTGCTCTTCTAATCCTCTCTCACACCCACAGAATAATCCCCCAAAGATGTGGCTGTTCTTGATCTGTTCACTGCTACACATTTCAATGTTTTTATTTACCTTTATTTAACCAGGTAAGACCCATTGGGGTTAAAAACCTATTTTGCGAGGGCAACCTGGCAAGAAGGCAAAACAGAGAAATAGCAGCATGTAGGTAAAATATTACAGAAATACTAAAATACCCCCCACACACACACCTGAGGAGCAATCCACTGCAGTCATGCTTTTTTATCCAGATGAATTTGTCACCAGTTTCTCATGCTGAAGCAGTAAACTAGACCCCTGAGTGCTACAGATTTGTCCATCAAGTTAAATTAGGATGAATCGTCTTCTCCCCGTTCCACATACTGCCTGGAAGCGTGCATTGATTGGCCAGGTCTGGATTCCATGGAAGAGCGGCCGCTATGGATCTGGGCTGTGCTTCTTACTAATAGCGGCATCAGTAAGCTGGAGTGAAGTCATCATTCATCGCTTGTGTCTGTCTGTACCAGCGCCACTCTAATATCTCACACCACTAAAGAAAAGCACCCGCACGCGAACACGCACGCACGCACGCACACACACACACACACACACACACACACACACACACACACACCGAGTGAAGAACACTGTTTGTGTCTCAAAACAACAAGAGAAAATAAGTAGTTCTCATACAGTTAAATAGCATCCCCCCGCACTTCAGCCACAGCAATAACAGATGATAGCTGCTTTGCCACTCAACAGGATACTGTTTATACACTGATTGCACAAAACATTAGAAACACCTGCTCTTTCATGACATAAGCTGACCAGGTGAATTCAGGTGAAAGCGATGATCCCTTATTGATGTCACCTGTTAAATTCACTTCAATCAGTGGAGATGAAGGGGTGGAGACAGGTTAAATAATGATGTTTAAGCCTTGAGACAATTGAGACATGGATTGTGTGTGTATCATTCAGAGGGTGAATGGGCAAGACAAAATATTTAAGTGCCTTTGAACGGGTTATGGTAGTACCGGTTTGAGCATGTCAAGAACTGCAACGCTTCTGTGTTTTTCACGCTCAACAGTTTCCCGTGTGTATCAAGAATGGTCCACCACCCAAAGGACATCAAGCCAACTTTACACAACTGTGGAAGCAGTGGAGTCAACATGGGCCAGCATCCCTGTGGAACGCTTTCGACACCTTGTAGAGTAAATGCCTCAACGAATTGAGGCTGTTCTGAGGGCAAAAGGGGGTGCAACTCAACATTAAGAATGTGTTCCTAATGTTTTGTACACTCTGTGTAAAGGCTACAGTAGGGAGAGAGAGCAGGCTCTGAGGAAATGTCATGTATTTTCTACTTCTGTAAATAAAACCCTGGCTGTCTCATCTTGGTTTGACATATTCCTCTCTCTCACTCTACCAGGTGGAAACACAAATCTAATCCTTTATGGACACATCTGTTTCCTTCAAAATAACAAACCACCTAATTACATGTAAAAAGCCATGTTTTCAGGAATGCACATAATAACTACACCACAGATAGAAATAAATGACAAAATAACAGTCAAATAATACGCTCCACAGAAACGTAATTACACACACTTAAACTTGAAACGCTTTTTGATTTTTTCCAGCTGTAGCCTCGAGTTCACTTTTCTGGAAAGCGATCCCTGATCAAAAGCTAGCTCGGAGCTTTCCACGTCTGTATTATTTGTCGGCAACTTATTTGGTAAACAACCTGCAGCTTTATGAAAACAGTTCTGATTGTAGTCTCAAATCCTGATGCCCCTCCTCACAGTCAACAACACCCCCACACACTCATCATGAAGAGTTACACCACATGTATGTATCCAACCTCTATCATACTGTACCTAATAGTTACATCAATCATTTTCCAATTTATATTTACAGAAATGTAAGACTAATGTTGAGGGAATGTCTTTAACAGATAATATTATATTGACTATGTATTCACCATGCATACTGTAATTGCATCTATTTATTTTTCCCCCTGGAAGCTATTTCGTCACAGAATGGCAATTGACTTGATTAAACAATGGGTCATTATATGTATTCCTTACAATCTTTGACTACGTGGCAGAAAATGTTTTCTGTGCCGACAAAGTACACAATGGGAATTTAGGCTTTTAGTTGAATATATAACCATTGTAATAACCATCCATGAGCTTCTCCCCGTCCCACTGTTTACTTATGAGGCCCTCTGGCCTTTCCAATCCACAGGAGTTTGACTCAATTTCCGCTGCTAACAGGGAGCCCCTGCTGCCATCCCCATGTCACCCCAGATCAGCTGGGCCCAGGTCAGTGACATAGAGCCAAAACACTGTGAATCAGTATGACTGAGGCTCGAAGCAAGCTAGATCTACTCAGGTTTTTCTAAAGCTAACCTGAATCGGTTAGCTTCACATTCCAGCTCAGGCTTCATACATACTACGATGGTGGATATTGCTTGTACGCCTGCCGATAACTCGAGCAGGCTTGTAACTGCGTGTGCATGTCGCACGTGGCTAGTCGAACACCAAACTCTTTATTGAGACAATGCTGAAACATCAATCCATGGGCGAGTCAGTGACACATTTTAATTTGTTCCGGAATCAAAATGAAAGAAAAGTTATCTTGCAAATTCAGCAGGCTACGGTGTGAAATAAGCTTTCAGAAGTGCCGTCTTTATGTTACCACGTATCGTTAATGCCGACTTTGGTGTTCTTATCAGTGCACAACCACAAACACCTTTTCCCCCCACTCCTATCGATAAAATAACTGTATTAAGTCATACAAAAGTGTTACTGTGCGTGAAGATTAAAATGCATTCTGTCATTACCAAATGTGTAATGTGATATATATTACACCAAAAACAAGTGGTTGAAAAAAATATTTGAATACGTCCCTGAAGGGAATGATGACACAATGTTTGCAAGAGGAAGGAAACCTCTTTTCATTGGTCCTCAACTCGTGGCTCAATAATTTCATCCAGGGTAGGTGGAGTTAGCCTATCCCGGAGCAGGTTAGTTCTGAATGATTTGTTGCCAATGAAAATGTACTTGGCTAAAAGTTGAGCCACTTACATATGACCGGTCATCCCGAGTTGATCTCAGACTTGACCAAAGTGAACTTGATAACTCCTCAAACCTGCTTCGTAGGATAAACCTCAGGTCAGTGACACACACACCCAGGAGGGGAAGCCGATTGGAATGGGATGACTGAACAGACAGACGAGCGCACACACACACGCACACACACACACACACACACACACACACACACACACACACACACACACACACAGGTGGGTATATGTAAGTAACACTGGGGATTGGTGGGATGGAAAGGTTTGACCACCACACCAGAGAGACAATTTACTGGACCAGTGAACAATGTGAACAAAGACAGGTGATATCTTCAGTTGGGCTGGATGACAGACATGGTATAGAACGTTACGACACAGTTGGCATTGTAGTTAGTCTTGCATAGCGTCTTGTGATCGAGGAGAAGCAGGGAAATCCAGGCTAGGATTTCATTCACGCATATGAAGCAGCGATGGTCAAAAACAACGGCTGATAGAGTACATGCCCTGGTAGAGGAATAAAGAAATATGCTGTCTTTTCAGGAGGGGCTTTCCACGCCTCACTAGCCATAGACATTGTCATACTCTGCCCATTTACCTATTCCTACTTAACACTGTAGTAAGATAATAGAACACATTTACCTATTCCTACTTAACACTGTAGTAAGATAATAGAACACATTTACATATTCCTACTTAACACTGTAGTAAGATAATAGAACACATTTACCTATTCCTACTTAACACTGTAGTAAGATAATAGAACACATTTACCTATTCCTACTTAACACTGTAGTAAGATAATAGAACACATTTACCTATTCCTACTTAACACTGTAGTAAGATAATAGAACACATTTACCTATTCCTACTTAACACTGTAGTAAGATAATAGAACACATTTACCTATTCCTACTTAACACTGTAGTAAGATAATAGAACACATTTACCTATTCCTACTTAACACTGTAGTAAGATAATAGAACACATTTACCTATTCCTACTTAACACTGTAGTAAGATAATAGAACACATTTACCTATTCCTACTTAACACTGTAGTAAGATAATAGAACACATTTACCTATTCCTACTTAACACTGTAGTAAGATAATAGAACACATTTACCTATTCCTACTTAACACTGTAGTAAGATAATAGAACAAATTTACCTATTCCTACTTAACACTGTAGTAAGATAATAGAACACATTTACCTATTCCTACTTAACACTGTAGTAAGATAATAGAACACATTTACCTATTCCTACTTAACACTGTAGTAAGATAATAGAACACATTTACCTATTCCTACTTAACACTGTAGTAAGATAATAGAACACATTTACCTATTCCTACTTAACACTGTAGTAAGATAATAGAACACATTTACCTATTCCTACTTAACACTGTAGTAAGATAATAGAACACATTTACCTATTCCTACTTAACACTGTAGTAAGATAATAGAACACATTTACCTATTCCTACTTAACACTGTAGTAAGATAATAGAACACATTTACCTATTCCTACTTAACACTGTAGTAAGATAATAGAACACATTTAGCTGAAAAGGAAAATACTAAATCTGGTGAAACAAAGGATTTCTCCAGTACGTTGGTTAAAGAGAGGCAATGAGGCTACTCTGAACGTGAAGACCCTGTAATACAGTACAATGCTGTTGGCTGAAAAGAAAAGGCTGGTAGCTAGCACTGTCAGGATGAAACCACTGTTTGTTGAAAGCTGTTGCATTATTCCCCGTTTTATTGGCTCATAAAGAGGAGAAGAGCCTCAAGGCTGTAAATACAGATCTCCCTGTGTGAGTGTTACAGTTGACGGTGACTCACTGTTTAAAACTTCGTAGGGCTGTTAACGGGATCAATATGACAACAGCCAGTGAAAGTGCAGGGCTCCAAATTCAAAACAACAGAAATCTCATAATTAAAATTCCTCAAACAAACATGTATCTTATACCGTTTTAAATGTAATCTTGTTGTTAATCCCACCACAGTGTCCGATTTCAAATAGGCTTTACAGCGAAAGCACCACAAACGATTATGTTAGGTCACCACCAACTCACAGAAATATTCAGCCATTTTTCCAGCCAAAGAGAGGAGTCACAAAAAGCACAAAGAGATAAAATTAATCACTAACCTTTGATGATCTTCATCAGATGACACTCATATGACTTCATGTTACACAATACATGTATGTTTTGTTTGATAAAGTTCATATTTATTTAAAAAAATATCAGTATACATTGGCGCGTTACGTTCACTAGTTCCAAAAACATCTGGTGATATTGCAGAGAGCCACATAATTTTACAGAAATACTCATTATAAATGTTGATAAATACAATTGTTAGACATGAAAATATAGATATACCTCTCCTTAATGCAACCGCTGTGTCAGATTTCAAAAAAACTTTACGGAAAAAGCAAACCATGCAATAATCTGAGACGGCACTCAGAAGAATTTTTTTTTTTCCGCCATGTTGGAGTCAACAGAAATCAGAAATAACATTATAAATATTCCCTTATCTTTGATGATCTTCATCAGAATGCACTCCCAGGAATCCTAGTTCCACAATAAATGTTTGTTTTGTTCGATAATGTCCATTATTTATGTCCAAGTAGCTACTTTTGTTAGCGTGTTTAGTACACAAATCCAAACGCTTGTGCAGGTCCAGCCGAACGTCGGAAGAAAACTTAAAAAAGTTATATTACAGGTCGAAGAAACTTGTCAAACTAACTATGGAATCAATCTTTAGGATGTTGTTATCATGAATCTTCAATAACGTTCCAACCGGAGAATTATATTGTCTGTAGAAAGACCATGGAACGCAGGTCGCTATCATGTGAAATGTGCATGATCTGACCATGACCTGGCTCTCTGCCAGACCACTGACTCAAAGAGCTCTCATCCGGCCCCACAATACAGTAGAAGCCTCATTCAAGTTTCTAAATACGGTTGACATCTAGTGGAAGCCTTATGAAGTGCAATATAACCAATATCCCACTGTGTACTCAATAGGGGCTGGGTAGAAAATCGACCAACCTCAGATTTCCCACTTCCTGTTTGGATTTCTTCTCAGGTTTTGGCCTGCCATATGAGTTATGTTATACTCACAGACATCATTCAAACAGTTTTTACAAACTTCAGAGTGTTCTATCCATTCTATCCAATACTAATAATAATATGCATATATTAGCAACTGGGACTGAGGAGGAGGCCGTTTACTCTGAGCACCTTTAATCTAAGATACTCAATACTGCCCCTGCAGCCATAAGAAGTTAATTAACCTGCATTTGCCTGTTTGCAAATACTAGTCTTTGATATAACTGGGAAGAGTTACAGTGCCTCAAATATTACTCACAGTAACACATTTATATTTGCTCAATGTTTCTCAAATAGCTGAAATAGCCATTGTATCTTTTCTTAAAAAGACAAAATTGTAAGAGACGAAGTACATTCATGCACAATGTTCTACAGAGCTTAACTCAAATAACAAGTGTTTTCATGCCACTCCCACACCTTATTGACAAGCCTCCAATAACTTGATCTACTCCAGTTCCATGTTCCAACTTTCTATTCCACTTCCATGTTAGAAATGTTACTATTCCAATTCCATGTTAGAACTCTGTCTCTATTCCAGATCTATTTTAGAGGTCCTAGGAGGCTTGTACCATGTTTCCCCCACAGCCCATGTCTCCAGTAGGAGAGAAACAGCAATTGCGGGTTAGTGTCAATACAAATAAATGAATGAGTGTAATAAACCCAACACTGGAACAACTCAAATACTAATTGCACACGTGTCAGTTTTGTCCAAGCGCAACATGCAACAGGGTCTAATCTGGCGTTCATTTTCCATCAGAAATAGATTCCAGGCCATTTACCAGCACTGAGATAATTGGGGTCTTTAAAAGTAACAGAGAAAGGGAGGAGCAGAGCTAGGATCAGATAACAAAGGGTTGTGAAGTCGGTTAATTATTCTCAATGTCATCAATCAGGCTGACTGTAATCCTAGTGGCTGGCTCTGCCTCTGCTGCCAGTGAATGGATGGAGGGAACAGTCACCCTTCGGGCAGAAAGACTACAGAAATGAGAACTTGGATGTGCAACATCTAACCAAGCTGCAATAAACCCAGTCAAGTCAACTCAACCATCTGGCTCAAGGACCACATAGCGAAAGATGCACTGTATGCTAGTTCAGGGTAGCAGTGAGGTGCTACCCTTAACTAGCCTTCAGGCCACCATTCACTATATGGTCCGTCGAGCCGGATGGTTGACTTGCCTTGAATGCATTTATTGTAGGTTGGTTTACAAAGACAGTCCAGTGACGTCAGCAATAAAGATTAGTGGGGGGGATTGATACAGTTACATTTCGTGACATTATTTTTGAACTATATTATATCGGTACTTGACTCAAAGTATCGATGTGTAAAGAAATATATACGCAACCGTTCAAAAGTCTGGGGTCACTTGAAATGTCCTTGTTTTTGAAAGAAAAATAAATAAATTGTCCATTAAAATAACATCAAATCGATCAGAAATACAGTGAAGACGTGTACAACGCCGTGTACTACTCCCTTCACAGAACAGCGCAAACTGGCTCTAACCAGAATATAAAGAGGAGTGGGAGGCCTCGGTGAACAACTGAGCAAGAGGATGTAGATATATTTTCTACATTGTGGAAAAATAGTGAAGACCTCAAAACTATGAAATAACACATATGGAATCATGTAGTAACCAAAACTGTGTCAAACATATAAAAATATTTCATATTTGAGATTCTTCAAAGTAGCCACCCTTTGCCTTGATGACAACTATTGGCAGTCTCTCAACCATCTTCCAAGTCCCTTGGAATGCATTTCAATTAACAGGTGTGCCTTGTTAAAAGCTATTTGTGGAATTTTCTTCCGTATTCATGCATTTGAGTGAATCAGTTGTGTTGTGACAAGGTAGGGGGGTGGTATACAGAAGATAGCTAGATTATAGATAGATAGATAGAAGATAGCTCTATTTGGTAGAAGACCAAGTCCATACTATGGCAAGAAGAGCTCAAAAAAGCAAAGAAAAATGACAGTCCATCATTACTTTAAAAATGTCAAGAACGTTGAAAGTTTCATCACACGCAGTCGCAAAAACCATCAAGCGCTACAATGAAACTGGCTCTCATGAGGACTACCAAAGGAAAAGAAGACCCAGAGTTACCTCTGCTGCAGAGCATACGTTTGTTAGAGTTAAATGCACCTCAGAAATTGCAGCCAAAATAAATGCTTCACAGATTTCAAGTAACAGACACATCTCCACATCAACAGTTCAGAGGAGACTGTGTGAATCAGGCCTTCATGGTCAAATTGCTGCAAAGAAGACACTAATAAAGGTAACCAATAAGAACAAGAGACTTGTTTGGGACAAGAAACACGAGCAATGGACATTAGACTGGAAATCTGTCCTTTGGTCTGATGAGTCCAAATTTGAGATTTTTGCTTCCAACCGCTGTGCATTTGTGAGACGTAGAGTAGGTGAACTGATGATCTCCGTATGTGTGGTTCCCACCGTGAAGCATGGAGGAGGAGGTGTGATGGTGTGG
The DNA here is from genome assembly GCF_034236695.1 of Oncorhynchus nerka. Taxonomy (NCBI): domain Eukaryota; kingdom Metazoa; phylum Chordata; class Actinopteri; order Salmoniformes; family Salmonidae; genus Oncorhynchus; species Oncorhynchus nerka. The sequence goes on along the minus strand of NC_088397.1, from coordinate 74,563,813 downwards.
GAGTGCTTTGCTGGTGACAATGTCTGTGATTTATTTACAATTCAAGGCACACTTAACCAGTATGGCTAACACAGAATACTGCTAGAATATGCCATCCCATCTGGTTTTCGCTTAATGGGACTATCATTTGTTTTTCAACAGGACAATGACCCAACACACCTCCAGGCTGTGTGTAAGGGCTATTTGACCAAGAAGGAGATCAATGGAATGCTGCATCAGATGACCTAGCCTCCACAATCATCCGATCTCAACCCAATTAGGATGGTTAGGGATGAGTTGGACCGCAGAGTGAAGGAAAAGCAGCCCAAAAGTGCTCAGCATATGTGGGAACTCCTTCAAGACTGTTGGAAAATAATTCCAGGTGAAGCTGGTTGAGAGAATGCCAAGAGCGTGCAAAGCTGTCATCAAGGCAAAGGTTGGCTACTTTGAGGAATCTAAAATATATAATATATTTTGATTTGTTTAACACTTTTCTTGTTCACTAAACGCAGCAAAAATAGAAACGTCCTCTCACTATCAACTGCGTCTATTTTCATCAAACTTAATGTGTAAATATTTGTATAAACACAACAAGATTCAACAACTGAGACATAAACTGAACAAGTTCCACAGACATGTGGACTAACAGAAACGGAATAAATTGTCCCTGAACAAAGGGGGGTCAAAAAATGTAAGAGTAACAGTCAGTATCTGGTGTCGCCACCAGCTGCATTAAGTACTGCAGTGCATCTCCTCCTCATGGACTGCACCGGATTTGCCAGTTCTCGCTGTGAGATGCTACCCCAATCTTCCACCAAGGCATCTGCAAGTTCCCAAACATTTCTGAGGGAGATTGGCCCTAGCCCTCACCCTCCGATCCAAAAGGTCCCAGACGTGGTCAATGAGATTGGCACGAACACGGCAGAACACTGACATTCCTGTCTTGCAGGAAATCAAGCACAGATCGAGCAGTAGGGTTGGTGGCATTGTCATGCTGGAGGGTCATGTCAGGATGAGCCTGCAGGAAGGGTACCACATGAGGGAGGAGGATGTTGTTGTTCTGGGATTGATTTGCACTTTTCGCACCAAAGTACCTTCCTGAGCGGTATGACGGCTGCGTGGTCCCATGGTGTTTATACTTGCGTACTATTGTTTGTACAGATGAACGTGGTATATTCAGGTGTTTGGAAATTGCTCCCAAGGATGAACCAGACTTGTGGAGGTCTACAATTGTTTTTCTGAGGTCTTGGCTGATTTATTATTATATTCCCATGAAGTCAAGCAAAGAGGCACTGAGTTTTAAGGTAGGCCTTGAAATACAAGGCTCACCTTGTAGGCACATCTCCAATTGATTCAAATTATGTCAATTAGCCTATCAGAAGCTTCTAAAACCATGATTTAATTTTCGGGAATTTTCCAAGCTGTTAAAAGGCACAGTCAACTTAGCGTATGTAAACATATGACCCACTGGAATTGTGACACAGTGTATATATAATGTGATCAATTGTATTGTGATCAACTGTATTTATTTATATACACTGCTCAAAAAAATAAAGGGAACACTAAAATAACACATCCTAGATCTGAATGAATTCAATATTTTTATTTAAAAAAAAATCTTTACATAGTTGAATGTGCTGACAACAAAATCACGCAACAATTATCAATGGAAATCAAATGTATCAACCCATGGAGGTCTGGATTTGGAGTCACATTCAAAATTAAAGTGGAAAACCACACTACAGGCTGATCCAACTTTGATGTAATGTCCTTAAAACAAGTCAAAATTAGGCTCAGTAGTGTGTGTGGCCTCCACGTGCCTGTATGACCTCCCTACAACGCCTGGGCATGCTCCTGATGAGGTGGCGGATGGTCTCCTGAGGGATCTCCTCCCAGACCTGGATTAAAGCATCCGCCAACTCCTGGACAGTCTGTGGTGCAACGTGGCGTTGGTGGATGGAGCGAGACATGATGTCCCAGATGTGCTCAATTGGATTCAGGTCTAGGGAACGCCCGGACCAGTCCATAGCATCAATGCCTTCCTCTTGCAGGAACTGCTGACACACTCCAGCCACATGAGGTCTAGCATTGTCTTGCATTAGGAGGAACCCAGGGCCAACCGCACCAGCATATGGTCTCACAAGGGGTCTGAGGATCTCATCTCGGTACCTAATGGCTGTCAGGCTACCTCTGGCGAGCACATGGAGGGCTGTGCGGCCCCCCAAAGAAATGCCACCCCACACCATGACTGACCCTCTGCCAAACCAGTCATGCTGGAGGATGTTGCAGGCAGCAGAACGTTCTCCACGGCGTCTCCAGACTGTCACATCTGTCACATGTGCTCAGTGTGAACCTGCTTTCATCTGTGAAGAGCACAGGGCGCCAGTGGCGAATTTGCCAATCTTGGTGTTCTCTGGCAAATACCAAACGTCCTGCACGGTGTTGGGCTGTAAGCACAACCCCCACCTGTGGACGTCGGGCCCTCATACCACCCTCATTAAGTCTGTTTCTGACCGTTTGAGCAGACACATGCACATTTGTGGCCTGCTGGAGGTCATTTTGCAGGGCTCTGGCAGTGCTCCTCCTGCTCCTCCTTGCACAAAGGCAGAGGTAGCGGTCCTGCTGCTGGGTTGTTGCCCTCCTACGGCCTCCTCCACGTCTCATGATGTACTGGCATGTCTCCTGGTAGCGCCCCCATGCTCTGGACACTACGCTGACAGACACAGCAAACCTTCTTGCCACAGCTCGCATTGATGTGCCATCATGGATGAGCTGCACTACCTGAGCCACTTGTGTGGGTTGTAGACTCCGTCTCATGCTACCACTAGAGTGAAAGCACCGCCAGCATTCAAACGTGACCAAAACATCAGGCAGGAAGCATAGGAACTGAGAAGTGGTCTGTGATCACCCCCTGCAGAACCACTCCTTTATTGGGGGTGTCTTGCTAATTGCCTATTTGCACAACAGCATGTGAAATTTATTGTCAATCAGTGTTGCTTCCTAAGTGGACAGTTTGATTTCACAGAAGTGTGATTGACTTGGAGTTGCATTGTGTTTAAGTGTTCCCTTTATTTTTTTGAGCAGTGTATATATGACATTTTATATCTCCTAATAAAGTCAATTATCTGTGTGAAAGCAGATCACTATTAGGCTGTTAGGCTTTTAGGCTGTTAAAAACTAACAGGACTCTGAAACACAGTAAACGATGCGCTCTATAAAGCTCTCCTTTCTTCTCTTCTCTTTCCTTGTTTCATTTGTTTCACCAAAGAATAGGGGTGAGCTATTATGTATATTTCATGTTCAGATCATTTTAATTATTTACTTTTCAGGGCTACTTTGGATGTGATAGCATAAAGTGTTGAATAGGATAAATTGCTCAAGTGTCAGTCTTAGTAGTGGTCTGGGAAGCATATTTCCCAGAGTAAAGAAAATAAAGTAGTGATGCACCGATATTACATTTCTGACCGATACCAATATCCAATATTTTTCTTGCCAAAAAAAACCCCGATACCGATAACCGATATTTCAAATTTTAGTGGCCTTTTAAACATTCTAGTACAGTTATATAGTTAACACGGTCAACCTCTAATCCCTAGTCATGTTAAAATAGAGTAATGTGTTCAAACTCACAGCAGTGTAATGTAACCGTCTACTTTACAGAAGTTAGCCCTAATTGAAAAGTAAAGCACCTCATCACTCAACCAACTATGTTATCAGAACAAAGGACTAAATCATCTTGATTTCAGTATTTTCAAACAACTCATCTGTAGCCTAGAGTGGAAACCACAGTGGTTAATAGTTTGATGAAAAATAAATGGAAGAGGGCTTTTAAAGCACATAATATCTCCCTTCCACCTAGAAAATATTTTACATGATTTGAAATATATTCTGTGAGAATAGGTAGCTTCAAAGAACAAGAAAAGTGCACATGTAGAGGTGAGGGAAGTTAATGGTGTGATGAATTCATCTGTTGAAGAGTGCCTTCGATATGACAGGAACATTATCTGTGTGTGTGTGTGTTCATCCGCAAGGGATTACCTCCGATATGACATTAACATTACCCTCCAACTTCATCCTTTATTGTGCTGAGAGAGAAAGAGAATCCTGTCGGAGGCATGACTAACTTTCAGGAAACTGTCAGGTCTCTGTGAAATCTGTTCACTCCTCACACCGGAAGAATGTGATCTGGATTGGCACAGAGACTGTGAGGGAACTTGCAGGCCTGTGTGAAGTCAGTTAACCCCTTAATTTGATCAGGATTGGCAAGGGGATTAGCATGATGGTATTCTGGGTCCTGGAAGAATCGTCAAGTCAACTGGAAGGCATGTGAACAGACCTTCTAGTTTGTGTGCAAGACCATTCAGCAAACATGATTGGCATCACGAGAGCTCAAGGGGATTTTGTTTAGTTTATGGGCGCAGTCAAACTGAATTTGTATATCAGAATTGTATATCCTGTACTGGATACAGAGAGCAAATGCTGTGGTTTCCTTGGCTCCTCACTTACCCTCCAAACAGTTGGATCTGCCAAGTCACGTAATCCTGTCACACTGAGTTAACCAATCAATCTCACAAGACTGTTATAATAATACTAATTTGGTGGGTGCTTATATTTGTCCTATTTGGAAACATTTTTTGCCTATCTCAACTCCCCCAGACAGTGGGGTCAAGGCGAGGGTCAGCCATTATCAACAGCGACCCAGGAGCAATTAGGGGTTAAGTGCCTTGCTCAAGGGCACAGACACATTTTTTTTTTTTTTTTTTTACTTATCGGCTTGGAGATTCAAACTAGTGACCTTTTGTTTAGTGGCCCAAAGCTACCTGTCTCACTAAATGTGAGTTCCTATACCGGGAGCTGAACCCAGGCCGTATGGGTGAAAACCAGGAATCCTAATTTCTAGCTGTTGAGGAATCTTAACCACTATAATCTCTATGAACGATCTCAAACTGTCACAACAAAGTTATAAATCTCTTGAATATATTTGGTTCATTCTAATCTCTAGACATAAGATAAAGACAGATCAGCGTTGGTACTCAAAGGCTGAGGCTCAAGTATGGCCAATCATGTAATTGGACAGCAAGAGATGAATTACAGTCAGTAGAAAGGCTATTGCTGATGTAAGCGTCCCCTTGTCGGAATATTATGCCACAACCCCAATGTTTGACAATATAGGTAACAAGCAACACTCTCTATTGGTGTTGAAACATTAAAATCGGGGAGTGCCTGGCTGTTTAAACGTTAAAAGTATCAAAAAGTTCACACTGTTAAGGGAATGTGACATTACCCATAAGAAGAGACAGATCTGCTATCTGGGCAGAGACTTGAGAAAATGTATTTGGCATTTAATTGTCTGTCTGACAGACTTATCCCCAAACTGTCACCTTTTCTCTTTCCTTTGAATAATTTTGAAAGTTTCACACAAAAGCCACTTCCCAGTTCCTAATTTTCTCTTATCAATGTGCCTTTTGCCATTCCCAGAACCACCTCCCTGTTCTTCAGCATTGTACAGCGTTGACGTAAATCTTGATCCAAGGCCAGAATCAGATCGAGGTCCTTGGCACCTCAAAGGACGTTAATTACTATGAAACAGCTCTTTTGTTAAAATGTCTATATTCTGTTTCACCGTCTATATGGAGATGCAAAGACTTTTAAAGTCCTCTGACATGGAGAAGAAATTGCAGTTGTTAACATACTTTCTCTCTGTGTGTGGCTCCTGCTAAGTGACTAGTCACCATGGGAAAGACAGACTAACCTGATTGCAGTCGAGAAGACCAAAGCGATATGCTTAATTTAACACAAGTTCAACTAGAGAGAGATTTAGTGAGAGAACTATATCCATAATATAATATGATGCTGTGGTGCGAACTAAGCATCTGCAATTCTATAATTCCATGAAGTGCAGTATGCTGTTGGAGCTGGAAATTGCCAGGGACCTCACAATATGATATTATCATGATACATACAGTGCCTTCAGAAAGAAATCATACCCCTAGCCTAGACCTATTCCACATTTTGTTGTTACAGCCTGAATTCTAAATGGATTTTATATATTTTTCTTACACATCTACACATAATACCCCATAATGACAATGTGAAAACATGTTTTTAGAAATGTTAGCAAATGTATTGCAAATTAAATACAGAAGTATTCACACCCCTGAGTCAATACGTTATTATCACCGTTAGTAGTGATTACAGCTGTGTCTTTCTGGGTACGTCTCTAAGAGCTTTGCACACCTGGATTGTACAATATTTGCGCATGATTATTTGATTTATTTTTATACCCCGGTATACAGTATATACGGTATACCAGCCAAGCCTACTCAGCATCAACATCCCCAGTCTGAACAGCACAGATGGTAGCTAGAATGGTTCAGTCTAACAGTCTACACAACAATAGGCCTTTTCACCAGCTTCTTCCTGTACAGTATGTCTGATAGAAAGTAAAGGCCACAAAGGCTTTCTCTTCTGTGTGCTAGAGAAATATACTGTATTTTCACTAGATTCACAACTGTTTCTGCTACAAGTATGCCTGGTTTCTTTAAAAAAAGTCAATTTCTCAGTGCTTAGTCACATTAGAGTAGCTTGGCCAGCTTAACATAGCATTTTTCTCTTCTACAGTACAGCTGACACAGTCCGTGTCTTAAATACTTAAAGTGTCTCTCTGTACCTTAACACAGGATTTTAATCCTTGGCCAAGTGATGGGTAGGAAGACTTAACTCAATGACTGACTCATGTTAGTCAATGCTGTTGGGTTTTTACATTGGTCCTTCCATCACCAAGCAAAACATAACACAGCTGTCATTTATTTCACAGTCTTGACAGCCCAGGCCAATTACCTTGACTGATACAGTAATTGGATGAATTGAGAGTTCATCCCTTGATTCCTGGAGAGACAGATGTAAACAAATGTGCACAAATTAAAACAATTCTACTTCACTTAACTTTGCAAAAGACCTAGGCCTACAGTACAAGTAATGTAACATACAGTATTTTGAAATGTGTCATTTTAATGAGCTAATAAATGAATACTGTTACTTTAAGATAATTTGATAATCGATGGAAAAAGGGACCATGTACACTCACATTTCATGTAGAATGGAGATAGCACACCATGACACAACACCCTTCGTCCTACTACTAACCCCCCACCCCACTTTACCACCCTGGGCCACTGATCCCGATCCTTTCCCCTATCTCTACCTGATGACACCGTGGCACTGAACCACACAAAGGGAACAGTCCCACAGCATATTTCATGTAGAATGCTGTGTGTACCATGCAATGAGCCTGTCCTATAACCGTAGGCAACGACCATGGGCTCCATTGCAGCTGGTTCCTTCCCTTCCGATCCCTGTTTGACACAACCCACATCCCAAATGGCACACTATTCCTTATTTAGTGCACTATATAAGGAGCAAGGTGCCATTTGGGATGCAGTCATGGTATCGGTGAACCAGAGTGAGCTGTAAATGGTGTGGATAATTCAACTTGAGATGGCGATTGGATGAGGAAAGCCCCTGGGCTGTGGTGAGACAGGTCCTCACAAGGCGTCATGACACCACAAATCTACCATCATAGCATGGTCAATTACACACCGATACAAGGATGGGCAAACACACAGGCATACGCACTTGCACACACACACACGTGTACCGTGTACTAGAGCTGGGAATTTATCACAATGTTGGTTGGTCCATATCGCCCAGCTCTACAGTGTACATAGGCCCGCACGCACGCAAGCACAGACACGCAGACACATACAAAAAATGTAAAGTACACGGAGTATGATCATGACTGACTCAGAACAGTCTGAATTGGTAAATCGTTAGCTTTGCCTTTATTAGACTGGGGTTTAGGCATACAGCAGCAGGCTATATGAGCATGGTCATACAGCTATGGTACCGCACTCTCTCCATGCAGGGGGACATTGTATTTGCACATTTTCCACATGACCTCTATCATTTCCATACAGCATCAGCAGCAGTGAGCCATATTGATGTAAATAGCCCATTACCCAGTCACAGTTCTCACTGAGAGGTGAAAGGAGAGAAAGGAATATAATAATTAGCTGGCTGGCTTCTATAGCACAAACACAGTAATTGACAATTATGCTAGATTCAGGAATTACAGGTAAAATAGGTTGCAATGTACAGTTCTGTTTTTATCTCCAATGTATGGTATGCTGGGATGAAATAATTATCTCCTACTGTTAATATACAGTAGCTGTCCCTCCCCCCCATACATGCCTAATCACATACAGGAGAGAATGTTATAGGGATACAAGGAATGTATCTGAAAAAGTGTCTTCGCAAAGTTTAACACACCTATTCAGTTCCAGCGTTTCCACCATGTTCATTCAGCCGTGGCGCACCGAGACACACTTTTAAGAATGAGTGCCAAGTTACAACATAAGATTGTCCGACAAACCTCCAAGGTAATTAGCTAGCTAGATTGTAATCCTGGTAGTGTAGCAAAACCTATGAGTTCACTACTGAGGAGAAATCACCCAACAAAGAAAGACCTAAAAATGGCACAGACAGTTGAAGTCGGAAGTGTACATACACTAAGGCTGGAGTCATTAACATTTGTTTTTCAACCACTCCACAAATGTCTTGTTAACAAACTATAGTTTTGGCAAGTCGGTTAGGACATCTACTTTGTGCATGACACAAGTCATTTTTCCAACAATTGTTTACAGACAGATTATTTCATTTATAATTCACTTTATCACAATTTCAGTGGGTCAGAAGTTTACATACACTAAGTTGACTGTGCCTTCAAACAGCTTTGAAAATTCTGGAAAATTATGTCATGGCATTAGAAGCTTCTGAGAGTCAACTGCAGGTGTACCTGTCGATGTATTTCGAGGCCTACCTTCAAACTCAGTGCCTCTTGGCATGACATCATGAAAAAAAAAAAAAAATCAGCCAAGACCTCACAAGTCTGGTTCATCCTTGGGAGAAATTTCCAAACGCCTGAAGGTACAACATTCATCTGTACAAACAATAGTACGCAAGTATAAACACCATGGGACCACGCAGCCTGTCATACCGCTCAGGAAGGAGATGCGTTCTGTCTCCTAGAGATTAACATACTTTGGTGCGAAAAGTGCAAATCAATCCCAGAACAACAGCAAAGGACATTGTGAAGATGCTGGAGGAAACAGGTACAAAAGCATCTATATCCACAGTAAAATTAGTCCTATATCAACATAACCTGACAGGCCGCTCAACAAGGAAGAAGCCACTGCTCCAAAACCGCCATAAAAAAAGCCAGACTGTGGTTTGCAACTCCACATGGGGACAACAAAGATCGTAGTTTTTGGAGAAATGTCCTCTGGTTTGATGAAACAAAAATAGAACTGTTGGCCATAATGACCATCATTATGTTTGGATGAAAAATGGTGACGCTTGTAAGCCGAAGAACACCATCCAAACCGTGAAGCACGGGGGTGGCAGCATCATGTTGTGGGGGTGCTCTGCTGGAGGAAGGACTGGTGCACTTCACAAAATAGATGGCATCATGAGGCGGGAAAATTACGTGGATATATTGAAGCGACATCTCAAGACATCAGTCAGGAAGTTAAAGCTTGGTCACGAATGGGTCTTCCAAATGGACAATGACCCCAAGCATACTTCCAAAGTTGTGGCAAAATGGCTTAAGGACATCAAAGTCAAGATATTGGAGTGGCCATCACAAAGCCCTGACCTCAATCCTATAGATAATTTGTGGGCAGAACTGAAAAAGTGTGTGCGAGCAAGGAGGCCTACAAACCTGACTCAGTTACACCAGCTCTGTCAGGAGGAATGGGGCAAAATTCACCCACCTTATTGTGGGAAGCTTGTGGAAGGCTACCTGAAATGTTTGACCCAAGTTAAACAATTTAAAAGGCAATGCTACTAACTACTAATTGAGTGTATGTAAACTTCTGAACCACTGGAAATGTGATGAAACAAATAAAAGCTGAAATAAAGATTTGTCTCAACTATTATTCTGACATTTCACATTCTTAAAACATGGAATTTTTACTAGGGTTGAATGTCAGGAATTGTGAAAAATTGAGTTTAAATGTATTCAGCTAAGGTGTATGTAAACTCCCGACTTCAACTATAAGTACTGATGTGTAAGACATTTTCTGTTGATCTAAGCACCTACTTTCAGTGTCAGATCAAAGTGGTTTAGTCTGACGTGACATCAGCCGCGGTGTCTCTTGCTTAAGTAAAACAGGCACATGTTTGTCTCGATTCGCCACCTTTGCTACCAGACGCTATCCCATTAACCTTGGCAATAAATAACATTACCAGCCCGAGCAACCACGGCGACAGAATGGGAGGGCATGTGTAGACTCACAGCCTCCCTCGCAACTCGCACACACACAGCCTGGCAGGTCCCCCTCACGACGGGCGTTTGGCACAGCAACTCTCACACATTCAGTCCAATAAGGCCATATGAAAAGGACCAGCGACAACAAACAAACAAGCAGTGGTGACGTGAGTCAGACTGACAGCGTAACTGGTCTGGGTGTGACCAGATCACCAGGGTCTGTTCCATGGTGACAGTGCAAGTGACGTCCATCACATTACATTTTCGTCATAGATCCCCAAAAGTCCTGTCTCGTCATTGAGCTGTAGGTCTCTCATATTCCAATCAACTTTAATGACGGTACACACATGAAGGATCGTATGACAAGTGTCAGACAAGACAAGAGTTGGATGATATATTGACCTGTCATTTCCCAAAACAATGCAGACCCTCCCTCTAGCAACAGTCATTGAAATTGTTAAAAGGTTGGACAATGGATGAAGATACTCCAAACTTTTGGAATTTTTATTATCCATCAGATATTGACATAATTGTAGCACATAAATTATTTTACTGGCATGGTCAAATAGTGAATGGAGTTCAGGGAATTTGGTGGGAATTCAGGTATTCAATTTGTCAAATATAAAACAAATGTATGCATTGACATAAATGTTGTAATTGTATCAAATCAAAGTGTTCTTTCCACGACAGCCTACCAGGTGAATCCTTTATTGATGTCACTTGCTAAATTGACTTCAATCAGAGTAGATGAGGAAGAGGAGACAGGTTAAAGAAGGATTTGTAATAGGGCTGGGCGATAAATCAGTTTCAATCATTATCAAGGTAACGACTTCCCTCAATAACGATATAAAAACATTTAGAAACATTTTCGATAATGTTGATATAGAATAATTAGGTCTAGCAGTCCATTTCACCTCTGTGACGCAGCAGGAATGTGCAGAGAAGTGACAATATGCACGTGGAGAGGTATACGCCCACTAAAAACCACTTAGCACCTTGAGTGATGGAGAAGCCACTATTAAACACAAAACATGTGTGTTTTAGGCGAAACCAGTGGCAGTGATAGCCATGGAGAAGGAGCAGCTTCCAATGAAGAAATGATTGATGAAAAGGGTTCAACTGTTTCAATAATTTGGAAGTGGTTTGGCTTTTTGAAGTCCAACAAAGAGCAGAGCAATGTTCGGTGCAAATTGTGCCGTAGACAGGTGGCTACCAAGTCTGGTAATACGACAAACCTGTTTCACCATCTGAAGCAAAATCACTCTTTGGAACATGCAGAAAGTTTGAGTTTGCACCATGGTATTGATAAACGCCCTTCAAGCCCCAGCCAATCTAGGGATGTTCGCTCGAAGCAGTCAACACTGACAGCTTTTATGCCCTACGAGCTAACATCGAAAAGACACAAAGACATCACAAATGCTATTATGCATTGCATTGCTAAGGACATGCAGCGAATTAGCACAGTCGAAAAGGAAGGTTTCAAGAGGCTTATCAATTTAATTGACCCCATGTACGTGCTCCCTGGCTGCACATTTCTCTCACACCGCACTTCCTAAACTCTACACTCTACACAGAGTGTAGGGAAAATGTTGAGGAACAGCTCAAGACAGATTTGACGTATTTTGCTACTGTTACCGATCTGTGGTCTAGTCGCACGTCAGGGCCTTATATTAGCCTCACGATCCACTATATTGACAAAGAGTGGAATCTTTGAAATAAATGCCTTCAACATCATGCTTTCCCGACAACCACACGGGTGAAGCTAAGACAGTCAAGACAGACAGGTCTGCATTACAACGGATAGCGGTGCGAACGTGGTGAAGGCCGCTCAAATCAACAAATGGACCCGACTGCAATATTTTAGACATCGTCTGCACTTGGCCATTGGTAAGTAACCTTGTCAATTGTGTCTATTGAAGTGATTGGTTAGATTAAACTAAATGTGATTTTTTTCATCAGCTGATTAAGTTAACTATTACATTCGAACTTAACTAAAGGGATTGTGATTTTAACATTTTATTAAAATCTCTTGACTTCTCTTAGAGTGGTTCAGACAAACGGGTAAATTGAGCAATTGGAGTGTGTAAGAAAGTGGTAGGTGCCTTTTCCTATTGGTGGAAAAAGAAAAGAGACCTGGCAGTTGCTCAAAAAGAACACAACCTACCCCAGAACAAGTTGGTGACAAAGTGGGGATCAAGTCAAAAGATGGTGCAAAGAGTACTGGAGCAGGAGAAAACCATTTCACACATCTTGTCCAGAGACAAGAAGACCCGGCACTGAGCTCCCACCTATACAGATATAGATGTTCTTGATTCCATCAACCAGGCATTGACCCCACTAGAATTCACAGATGCTCTGTCTGGTGAGTCTTATGTCACTGTGTCTTACCTGAAGACAGTAATACACCTGTTCTATACAGATGTATTGAAACCTGATGATGGTGAAACAGAGCTCCCCCAAACCATCAAAACGATAGTCATGGACTATCTGAATGAGAAATATGATGACCTAGCCACAGATGACCTCCTGGACATAGCCTCGTTAGTTGACCCGCCGTTTATAACACATTACATCAAAGAGGAGAAAGTGGGTCACATAAAAGCAAGAGCTGTCTCAGAGATGGTCAATGAGGGACATGAAAACCCAAGCCCAGCACAGGGAGATGTTGTTGCTGCTTCACCACAACTGTCAGCTAAAAAGAGAAAGTCACTGGGTAGTTTTTTCAAAAAGCCATGCTCCACCACCACAGGTCTTACTGATATCCAGCTGGTAGAAAAGGAACTCAGCTGCTAACTTCAGTCTTCTGATGCTGACAGTGAAACCAATACACTGGACTGGTGGAAGGTCCACCAAAAACACTTTCCCAAAGTCAACCACCTGGCAAAATGCTACCTGTGCATTCCTGCGACCAGCTCCCCCTCAGAGTGTGTTTTTAGCACAAGTGGCATCCTAGTGACCAGCCATAGGGCAGCTTTAAACTGTAGACATACTTGTCTTTCTTGCTTTAACTTGTAAGACAACAACTACCCAAATTTCAACTGTGATGTGCCATTAGGCTAACAGTTATAATGTATATTTAAAAAATATATATAATTATTTTACCTTTATTTAACTAGGCAAGACAGTTAAGAACAAATTCTTATTTACAATGACGGCCTAGCGAGGAACAGTGGGTTTACTGCCTTGTTCAGGTGTAGAACGACATATTTGACCTTGTCAGCTCGGGGATTTGATCCAGCAACCTTTCGGTTACTGGTCCAATGCGAACCACTAGGCTACCTGCCGCCCCATATTGACTTGCAATATTTGTTTTTTAAATGTTTTATTTATTGTTCATTACTTGTAAGGGTTTATAGCTTTTAAAAAAGTGGAGTTAATGTTATTTGTGAGTTATTCCACTTCTACCAATAAATAAGAAACATTAAAGCCTTCAGTTCGTTCAGGCAGGCAAGTGTCTGAAGAAGAAATGACCCTTTTAAACATTATTTGATTCAAATTGTGATAATTATGATTAAAGCGAGAGACAGTAGACAGACTTGTCTTTCTTGCTTGTAACTTGTAAGACAACAACTACCCCAACAAAAACTGTGATGTGCCATTCAGCTAACATTTATAATGCATATTGACTTCCACTATTTAATTCGTTTTTTTTTTTCTCTTGCTCATGACTTGTATAAGTGTTTACAGCTTTTAAAAACGGTGGAGTTAAAATGTTATTTGTGAGTTCTACTTTACTTTTTTCGCAATCTTTGTAACTTATTTTGTACATCATGTTGCTGATACCATCTCTTATGACCGAAAAGAGCTTCTGGACATCAGAACAGCGATTACTCACCTTGAACTGGATGAATAATTTTTCTTTAATGATTCCGACGAGAGGGATTTACTCCAGACACCCGAACAGGCCCTTGTCCCCTTCATTCGCAGGAAAAAGAGACAGAGGATTCTCAGAAGGAGATCGGGGTGCCTTATGAGAATCCGGCGACGAGCGGCTAATCTGCCTTTGCCATCGGTACTATTGGCCAACGTACAATCGCTCAATAATAAAGCGGACGAACTACAAGCACGTATATCCTACCAATGACATTAAAAACTGTAATATCTTATGTTTCATCGAGTCGTGGCTGAACAACAACATGAATAACATACAGCTAGCTGGTGGGTTAGACACCGTATCGGCAGGATAGAAGAGCAGCCTCTGGTAAGACACGGGGCGGGGGCTTATGCATATTTGTAAACAATAGCTGGTGCAAAATATCTAAGGAAGTCTCAAGGTTTTGCTTGCCTGGGGTAGTGCGATCTACAGCTTATCATGAGATACTCTATGTACCTAGAGAGTTCTCATCTATATTCTTTGTAGCTGTCTATTTTCCACCACAAACCCATGCTGGCACTAAAGTCCACATTCAATGAAGGGGGTGCTACTAGTAGCCGGGGACTTTAATGCAGGAAAACTTTTTAAAATCAGTTTTACATCCTTTCTACCAGCATTGTAAATGTGCAACCAGAGGGAAAAGACCTCTAGACCACATTTACTCCACACACAGAGACTCCATTCCTCCACACTACCCATCTCTCCGATTTGGTCCTGCCGTACATACCTACACGTAAGCTACGTTGACAAGACGCAGGCCTCCTAATTGCCCCTAGAATTTCTAAGCAAACAGCTGAAGGCAGGGCTTTCTCCTATAGAGCTCCATTTTTATGGAATGGTCTGCCTATCCATGTGAGAGACGCAGACTCAGTCTCAACCTTTAAGTATTTATTGAAGACTCATCTCTTCAGTAGTTCCTATGATTGAGTGTAGTCTGGCCCAGGAGTGTGAAGGTGAACGGAAAGGCACTGAAGCAACGAACCGCCCTTGCTTTCTCTGCCTGGCCGGTTCCCCTCTCTCAAATAGGATTCTCTGCCTCTAACCCTATTACAGTGGCCGAGTCACTGGCTTACTGGTGATCTTCCATGCCATCCCTAGGAGGGGTGCGTCACCTGAGTTGGTTGAGTAACGTACGTGATCTTCCTGTCTGGGTTGGCGCCCACCCTTGGGTTGTGCCGTGGCGGACATCTTTGTGGGATATACTCGGCCTTGTCTCAGGATGGTACGTTGGTGGATGAAGATATCCCTCTAGTGGTGTGGGGGCTTTGGTAAAGTGGCTGAGGTTATATCCTGCCTGTTTGGCCCTGTCCGGGGGTATCATCGGATGGGGCCACAGTGTCTCCTAACCCCCCCTGTCTCAGCCTCCAGTATTTATGCTGCAGTAGTTTACGTGTCGGGGGGCTAGGGTCAGTCTGTTATATCTGGAGTATTTATCCTGTCTTATCGGGTGTCCTGTGTGAATTTAAGTATGCTCTCTCTAAATCTCGCTTTCTTTCGTTCTTAATTTCTTTCTTTCTTTCTCTCTCTCGGAGGACCTGAGCTCTAGGACCATGCCTCAGGACTACCTGGCATAATGACTCCTTGCTGTCTCCAGTCCACCTGACCGTGCTGCTGCTCCAGTTTCAACTGTGCTGCCTGCGGCTATGTAATCCTGACCTGTTCACCGGACGTGCTACCTGTCCCAGACCTGCTGTTTTCAACTCTCTAGAGACAGCAGGAGCGGTAGAGAAACTCTTAATGATCGGCGATGAAAAGCCAATGACATTTACTCCTGAGGTGCTGACCTGTTGCACCCTAGACAACTACTGTGATTATTATTATTTGACCATGCTGGTCATCTATGAACATTTGAACATCTTGGCCATGTTCTGTTATAATCTCCAACGCGCACAGCCAGAAGAGGACTGGCCACCCCTCATAGCCTGGTTCCTGGTTTCTTCCTAGGTTTTGGCCTTTCTAGGGAGTTTTCCTAGCCCCCGTGCTTCTACACCTGCATTGCTTGCTGTTTGGGGTTTTAGGCTGGGTTTCTGTACAGATATCAGCTGATGTAAGAAGGGCTATATAAATACATTTGATTTGATTTGTACAAAGCTCTCCCTTGCCCTCCATTTGGCAAATCTGACCATAATTCTTCCCTCCTGATTCCTGCTTACAAGCAAAAATGAAAGCAGGAAGCATTAGTGACTTGGTCAATAAAAAAGTGGTCAGATGAAGCAGATACTAAGCTACAGAACTGTTTAATAGCACAGACTGGAATATGTTCCGGGATTCTTCCAATGGCATTAAGGAGTACACCACATCAGTCACTGGCTTCATCAATAAGTGCATCGATGACGTCGTCCCCTTAGTGACTGTACGAACATACCCCAACCAGAAGCCATGGATTACAGGCAACATCTGCACTGAGCTAAAGGATAGAGCTGCCGTTTTCAAGGAGCGGGACTCACCTGGAAGCTTATAAGAAATCCCGCTATGCCCTCCGACAAACCATCAAACAGGCAAAGCGTCAATACAAGACTAAGATGGAATCGTACTACACTGGCTACGATGCTCGTCGGATGTGGCAGGGCTTGCTAATTATTACAGGCTACAAAGGGAAGCACAGCCGAGAGCTGCCCAGTGACACAAGCCTACAAGACAAGCTAAATAACTTTATGCTCGCTTCGAGGCAAGTAACACTTAAACATGCATGAAAGCATCAACTGTTCCGGGCGACTGTGTGATCACGCTCTCCACAGCCGATGTGAGTAAGACCTTTAAACAGGTCAACATTCAGGCCGCAGGGCCAGACGGATTACCAGGACATGACTGCGAGCCTGCGAGCATGCGCTCACCAACTGGCAAGTGTCTTCACTGAGATTCTGTATTACCAACATGTTTTAACCACCGTAGTCCCGGTCATGACTACTGACCCGTAGCACTCACGTCTGTAGACATGAAGTGATTTGAAAGGATGGTCATCTTTTTTGTACCCTTTTAAACTTTTATGATTTTATTTTATTTTAATATTTTTTTCTATTTTCTTTTTTTCTATAATTTTTCAATCTTTTATTTTATTTTTATTTTGTATTATTTTTTATTCATGTCAACTGTATAATTTTTTTGTTTTGTTCAAATCATCAAAAAAATGTACACCCATCTTTCTTCTCTTTCTTGTGATGTAACTGTCGAGACGGTGTGTTAAATCCCCGACAAAATTTTAACATTCTTATAGAGTCAACGTTAACATGAAAAAATGTCAGGTACAAGCAAGAGTACGAAAGAGTTGCAGGAGTAAAATGAAAGAAATCACTCCAGCGAAATTTAAGTAACGTGGATTATGCAGCCCCAAACACAGAAAATATATGGCTAAAAAAAGACAGGGCCTTAGGTGGGCCGGGCATGCACATCGCTACTCCCTCTCACAGGTCATGTTACTAAACAGGTACAATTACATGTCTGCCCCTTCCTCTATCTATAGTCCTACAGTCCCAGAGGGAGACTCACATTCTATAACCAGATGTGACAGACCAACTGGACAACAATCCATTCACAATGACAAAAATGGCACTGGTTTTAGACCATTGTTCCCCACAGTATTCAATATTGACACATAGAAGCCTGAGGTGTCTACATCATGTTTGCTTGGTGATGTGATCCCATCTGAACTTTCTATGATGTTAACAGTGACAGTAGCTCAAAAGAAACCCAGCAGGATGTGTTTGAGGCTGTAAGACATGCTGCAGGGCTGGCCATCCACTCTCAGCTTGCTCTCGCTCAGGCAGGCGGGCGGCGGTTTCCATGGCGTCAGATAGCCTGTCACAACATAGGCTTTTTTACAACAGAGTGCCCACCCCCCACATCACTCTCTCCCTCTTCTCTCTCCATCCCTCCTCTCCCCCCTCTTCTTTCCCTCTATCCCCCCACCTGCCAGCAGTACCTCTGATGTGCGTATCTCTTTACATGCTTCCCGTCAGGCAGCTCTTTGGTGTGACAGGGAGGAACGTGACACAGGAAGAGACGAGAAGAGCACAGGCTCAATACACAGCTGAGTCAACTAATGGGGAAAAATGGTCTGTCTGTCTGTCTGTCTGTCTGTCTGTCTGTCTGTCTGTCTGTCTGTCTGTCTGTCTGTCTGCGTCTCAGGGGAGAACGACTGCCCCCTCTCATTGAAGACACAGAGTTCAAGGCCGTTAGTAGAAAACAGGACCCCCCATTATAATGGAAAAATGGCAATCTTCATGTAAAAAATAAACTTTCTGGAGTAGATCAAACGGCGCATGTTATGTCTCCATAATGGCTTTGTCCATTCATATATACAGTTATTGCTGTGCCTCACTGAAAACAGTGTTGACTGTTATAGCGTGTTCACAGACAGAAAATTACTTGCCTGTCTGGATCATTAAATGGAGGAGGTACAATATCAAATCTAGGCCTAGATGATCTCTCATTGACTGACTAAGTAAACAAACACTAAGCAAGACTTGTGTTTGCTTTATTACTGTGTTTGCTTTATTACTGTGAATTTAATCAGTAAAAAAATCTGTATACTACTGTTGGGTCATGTAAATGAGGCCTGGGCAGAGGAGACATCAGAATCTTGTTGAGAGTGTCTCCCCATCTCCCCATCTCAGGCAAACAGCACTACTCCCTTCAGCTCGTCAACAACCAAGCAGCTGATTAGTGTACAAATAACAAATGACTAACTTGGCTCTCCCGCTCTGTGGAAGCGCACGTGCTTCACCCTGCCTCACTCAGAGTCAAGTCTACAACTCTTCCAGGGATGTATTAATTTAACATCAAATAGAAGGAATACTGACTGAAATAGGGAGGGACTACATGAACTTGTCCAATAAGAAACGCTCATTTAAATTTTCTGTTGAAAACATGTTTCTATTGAAGTGCCCTAATGAATACCACCCTGTTTAACTAGCACTCAACAAGCAAAGCAGTCTGGGAAATAAAAGCAGGAAATCTATCCCCTTTTCATCAGAAAAGTTTCAGTAACCTCAAATGACTTACCTCTGACAAACAGGGAGAAGGAGAGTGACTTAGAAGGTGAAGATGTCACGCCCTGGCCATAGAGAGGTTTTTATTCTCTATTTTGGGTAGGCCAGGGTGTGATTAGGGTGGGCATTCTAGTTTTTTTATTTCTATGTTTTCTGTTTCTATGTTTTGTCCGGGTATGGTTCTCAATCAGGGACAGCTGACTATCGTTGGGATTCAAACTTAGGCAGCATTTTTTCCTTTGTATTTTGTGGGTAGTTGACTTTGTTAGTGGCACTATAGCCCTAGTAAGCTTCACTGTCGTTTCTTTGTTTCTTGTTTTGTTGGCGACATTTACAATAATAAAGGAAAATGTACGCTCACCACGCTGCACCTTGGTCCACTTCTTCAGACGCCCGTGACAGAAGAAGGAAAAAATGTCATGTTTATGAAAGGGAATGTCTTCTTCGCTACTTGTGATAGCTTAATTAATCTTCTTGGCGTGAGTCTGATCTTCAGAGAGCCCTGTACCATCAAAGAGATGCGGAGCAAGAGTTTTATTGGCCGGCTCCTTTGGATGAGAAGAGTCAATCGTCATTGGACAATAGATACACGTACGACAAGCGTAACTAACAGTTCAGTGGTCTTCAAAGGCTAGCGGGTGAGGGAATATGGGATATCTGATGGTTAACAGTGATTGACTTCAGCCAGGAATCACAAAAAAAGATAGGCAATAAAAAAGTATATTTTGATAATAATTCATGGGATTTAAGGATGTATTCTCGACTGAGCATTCTACTCAATGCATTGTAAATGAGCGCTGATGAAGATTTCATCAAAAGTGCATTACAGTGGCTTTTAAATACAATGACATTTCAAAATAAGGCAAATAATTACTAGGAAAAACTTTTGTCATCATTTTGAAGTCGCCAGATTGACTTTAGATGCATTATAACGCTAGCTAGCTAGCTAGCTAAGATTGCGGGGAGACCACTGGATTGCTAGCTATTTTTGAAGAGCTTTGCTAGCTAATGCATTGCCATTTGTCTTAAAGCTGCAATATGTAACCGTTTGGGTGACCTGACCAAATTCACATAGAAATGTGAGTTATAGATATGTCAATCTCATTGAAAGCAAGTCTAAGAAGTGGTAGATCTGTTCAATGTGCACTATTTCTATGCTTCCTGTTCTTAAGTTCTGTTTTTGTGTCTTTACTTTCAGTTTTGTACACCAGCTTCAAACAGCTGAAAAATCAATATGTTTGGTTATGGTAAATATGTTTCTCAGCAGTTTAGATGGTACATTGATTCTCTACATTATTATGGTCACAAACGTGCTTGTTTGTTTTAGCAACCAGGAAATGGCGAAGCGATATCTATATATTGCAGCTTTAAGTACATTTAACTTCTTGCTCCTACCCTTTACTTTTTTGAACATTTTGTTAAAAATCGCGCAACATTTCAGCGCCCTGCTACTCATGCCAGGAATATAGTACGTTCATATGGTTAGAATGTGTGTATAGGAAACCCTCGGACGTTTTTAAAACTGGTTAAATCACGACTGTGGCTATTACATAACAAGCGTTACATCGGAAAGCGCAGGAAAACCTGATCACAGAAAATGGAAATAAATATCCTTGCGCCACTTCCAGCAATTGTTAACAGTGAGCCGAATTAGATAAGACCGAGCATTCAACTCCCACAGCATCCCCATGTAGTCGAGTATCTTGTGAATTTAATCCTCTTTGATTCTTGGTTGAACCGAAAGAGGGGCACGACGTACCTCCGATCTCCGCCCAGATCATTCCGGAAGAGCTCTCTCCTGAAATTTTTTCCAAGACGACAGCTAATGATATGTACATCGCCTACGGATGAATTTTATCGCTTATTAACGTTTACTAATACCTAAAGTAGCATTACAAACGTATTTCGAAGTGTTTTGTGAAAGTTTATCGTCTACTTTTTGAATTTTAAAAAATGACGTTACGTTGTGAAATCGCTGTTTTTTTCGTTTATCACACAGTCTACATATAACGATATCTTGGCTTTATATGGCCCGATTTAATCGAAATAAAGACCCAATAGTGTTTATGGGACATCTAGGAGTGCCAACAAAGAAGATGGTGAAAGGTAATGACTGTTTTCTATTTTATTGTGCGGTTTGTGTAAGGCCGAAATGCTAATTATTTTGTTTACGTCCCCTGCTGTGCTTTTCTGTTGTAGTGTATTGGTGCATGCTATCAGATAATAGCTTCTCATGCTGTCGCCGAAAAGCATTTTAAAAATCTGACTTGTTGCCTGGATTCACAACGAGTGTAGCTTTAATTTGATACCCTGCATGTGTATTTTAATGAACTTTTGAGTTTTAACTAATACTATTAGCATTTAGCGTAGCACATTTGCATTTCCAGAGCTCTAGTTGGGACGCAAGCGTCCCAGGTAGAGGTAAGAGGTTAACGGCATGATATTTATGGAAAAGTTGATTCCTGCTAAATACTTGCCTACTTTAGCAATGTCAATGTATTTCCAGGCCACTATAATGTAATTTTGACTAAACCGTCATTAGCCTCCGTTCAGAATGACTGGGTTTATCACGACTTTTGGGCACCACTATGGCGGTTTGAGAACGTTCATAACAATGGCATGACGCGCCCGACTGACAGAGGTGCAACCTATGAATAAATCAAAAACAAGAATAAGACAATAAAATGAATAAAATCTACTTAGTTTATGCTTGTCATTATGGACAAGAGCCTCTGTGAGAAATGACTAATATGTCAAATCCATTTCTGTTCATGGCCTCTCCCTGAGGCCATGGCTCTTAACAGAGAAGTGTTAGACAGAAACATGGGCACATGCATCCTAACATCCCCCTGTCATCACAAACAACACAACCTCATGGAGAGTAAAGAGCATATGGAATTCTGAAGCTACAGTTACACTCCCTCCACAATATGAAGTGTATATTTGACCTTGTCAGTTCAGCACCAAAATGTTTTTTACAAACAACCTTGGAATAACCTCTAATTCATATCACAGATTCCCATTGAACTTATTGAAACATGATTAGGGGACAGAGAAATAAGGTTGTGCCATAGCAACTCAATCTATACACAACTTCAATGTTTACCAGCACAACGCAATTCATAGAATTCATGAGCACATCTATTTGCTTATCAATAATTATATATCTTCCTACTTTTCCACCATGATGGAACTGACTAACTGGAGGAAGTGTATTTAATATATTATCTGTGTCTTGTGCTGTGTGGCCTTTGCGTGCGAGTCTGTGGTACCTCTCCCTCACACCTCCTCGATGAATCACCTGAGTCTGACTGAGCTAGAGGAGAGGGTGAGAAGTGAGAACACCATTTGGAGAAGATGGAAGTTAATTTATTATTCATTAAAAACGGCTTCAGCCTGAATCGTAACGATGATTTAGTGTAGAACAGTGTGTTGTAGTGGGACTTAACACTCTCTATATGAAGGCACCCCCCCCCCTTTTTTAGCCCAACCTCCACTTCCTGTTCGGAGGACAATTATAATGGCCCTTAGCTCTACTAAAACATAGCAAGTTATATCATCATGGGGGTGGAAGGAGTGAAAAGGGCAAGGTAGTAGGAAAATGCAAGGTAATATCTGATTACCGTACGGTCACTTCTAGGTACATTTAGAAAATCCAACTATTCTCCTGTGAGTGAAGATTGACATGGGATTTGGTTTCTAAAGCTGCAAATAAATCTCCTCCGAGCGGAGGAAGGAAACATGGTTCCTGTCATTGTTGCTTTTAGTTTGTTTGTATGCGTGTTATTTACACATTCAATAAGGCACCAGTTAACTAAAACTGGGTCGCCGAATTGGGTCTCATCCACAGAACGTGAAAGATGTAGCTCAAAATCAAGTGTGTTGACCCCAATATTTAATCTTTCATACAACAGGATGGTATACTGTAAACAGACAGCTTATATCAGACATCACACAGTAGAAACATCATTTCACACATATTCACCATCTCTGGTTGTGAGGGACTGAGTTCCCAAAATGTACAAAATTAGACTAAACTTATGAGGGAATGAGGCCATGTGAAATGACTTTTTTTATTATTGTGTTACATTATGACATTTCACACTGTGTCCTTTAGTAAATGGCAGTTGATTCTACATTAGATAATATTATTTAGATCAGAGAAGATGTGTGTTGTTGTTTTCAACCTGACAAGTAATGAATATAAGAATATAGATTTTTAAAAATTGCCATTTGCTTAATAGCTCATATACAACAATATTATATTAAGAGGTATAATGAAACCTGTCAGGGAGAGTAATAATAATTGAATTGATATAAACTTAAGTCGATTTACTTGGCACTACTGTTATAATCTTGTGTACGACTACTCTACTGTACATATCAGAAGCATGTAAAGGAAGATAGTGTAGTAACGGATTTAGCACCTGATAAAACATCAGCCTGATAGCTATGACATTTCATCACATCACACAGATAGTAGCCTCTGATTCAGAGGGGTTGGGTTAAATGCAGAAGACAGATGCCTTGGAGGTCAGACCTAGAGAGCAACTGCCTCTGACAGGTTCTTAGACATCTGGTTAAGCTGTCTGGGAGAGAGACAGAGAGAGAGAGATAGATAGAGAGAGAGAGAGAGAGAGAGAGAGAGAGATAGAGACACAGAGAGAGAGAGAGAGAGATAGCAGCGAAGGTAGGTCGGAGCAACATTTTCCCCACATGAAAACCTGAAGATACACTATTCTCACCCTTGCAGAGAAGAGAAAGTGGATCAAGCGTCTTGGTTAGTGGTGATCTAGAATGAATGTTGCCCATCAGGGGCTCCTACCCTGAGACAAAGTATGAATATGGGCCCAGAGCACAACTAAAAACGGTCGTTTTGACATCATGGCCTCCTCGTCCTCTCAGAGTCACCCATTGACCTGCCAGCCACCATCTGCGTTAAATAAGCAGCTCAAATAACAGCTTCCATAACCGGAGGCTTGTTATTTTAGATTTCAGCATGATAAGACAAGAGGTTGGTTAATTGTCTCTCCCCTTTCAGTTCAAATTAAAGCCCCAGCGGTATTTTTCCAGCCTCGGCCCGTTTCCTGATGTCTGTGTGTCTATGAAAGAGTGGTGCTCCGCCCGGAAAGACATTAATCAGCCTCATTAGCTGGGCGGGGTTGTGACCCCAACAGTCTGATCTATTACAACACTGAATTAATGCTCAGTAAACACAAACACACCCAATATGTCCAACAATTATTCTACTGGATTGTGTTCATAAGGGCACGCAACGGAAATCGCTTTAAATGGAAAATGAAAATGACTACATGTAGTTCATGTAGTCCCTCCCTGTTTCAATCTGTTTTCTTCCATTTGGTGCATACAATCATCAGTTCACGTAGTTCATGGAATGTTGGTGCAACATGCAAAAGATGGCTGCTTTGTAGCTATGGCTTTAGGCCTACATATCTAACTGCTCAGAAGCATGGCCCTTGTGTGGCTCATAAAATATCAAACACAAGTGTAAGTAGGGTTGCACATTTTGGGGAATAATCAGAGGTGGAGACATTCGGTGGGAAATAACGGGAATATATGTGAATTAATGGAAATATATGGAAATTAATATTAATGCCATTTAAATGTAATGTTTCTTTGCATTGGATATATTTACCATATCATATGGAGACAGAAACAGAAACATTTTACCATAAGTAGACATAATTGCAAATGATTAAATCCTTCCAATATTAATAAAAAAACAATATAGTTACGAATTTAACTATAATTAAATGAGTTGAGGCAGCCCCAAACATTTTTTGGGGAGGGGGCACACGGGGAGATTGGCAGAGTCAGGGTTCAGACCTGAGCCAACTCCTCATGCTTACTGTGGGGAGCAAGTGACCGGTCAAGCACCATGCTATCCGGTTCTGCGCACCATGCCTTCAGTGCCCATTCACAGCCCGGTGCGCTCTGTGCAAGCTCCCCGCAGTGGCCGTGCTAGAGTGGGCATTCAGCCAGGACGGATTGTGACGGCTCAGCATTTCTGGTCTCCGGTGTGTCTCTTCGGCCCAGGATATCCAGCGCCAGCTCTACGCACGGTGTCCCCGGTTCACCAGCACAGCCCAGTGCGGCCTGTTCCAGCTCCCCGCACTAGCCGGGCTACAGGGGGTATCCAACCAGGACGAGTTGTGTTAGCGCTGCGCTCCAGACCTTCGGTGCGCCTCCACGGTCCAGTGTGTCTTGCGCTGGCTCTACGCACTATGCTTCCAATGCGCCGTCATAGAACTGCGTCCTGTGCCAGCTCTCCACACTCACCAAGCTAAAGTGAGTATCCAGCCAGGATGTGTTGTGGCAGCTCCACTCACTAGGCTGCCGGTACGTCTCCTCAGTCCGGTAAGACCTGTTCTGGCGCCACGTACTAAGCCTCCAGCGACGGTCCCCAGTCCGGAGCCTCCAGCACTTGATGACGCTTCACATACCTAACCATTTCCTTGGCTCTCTTGTAGAGTGTATCCACTGTTTTCAGTGCCATGATGTCCTTGAGGAGCAGATTCCATGCATGAGCAGCACAGCCAATGGGTGTGATGTGAGGGTAGGCCTCCTCCACTTTAGACCGAGCAGCCTTCATGTTCGCAGCATTGTCTGTCACCAGTGCAAATACCTTCTGTGGTCCAAGGTCATTGATGACTGCCTTCAGCTCATCTGCAATGTAGAGACCGGTGTGTCTGTTGTCCCTTGTGTCTGTGCTCTTGTAGAGTAGTGGTTGAGGGGTGGAGATGATGTAGTTAATTATTCAAACATTCAACCACCCATCAGAGATGATTGCAATACAGTCTGCTTCCTCTATGATTTGCTTGACTTTCACTCAGACTCTGTTGAACTCTGCATCCAGAAAATGAGTGGATAAAGCATGTCTGGTTGGAGGGGTGTATGCTGGGCGAAGAACATTCAGAAGTCTCTTCACATACACATTGCCTGTGAACATCAGAGGTGAATTAGTTGCAAACACAGCTCAAGCAAAACATTCATCAGCATTTTTCTGACTACATTCCTCTATTTAGTCAAAAAAACTTCTGATTCCAGGAGGATCATGAGCTGTTGCTATTGATAAGGTGTCTGATTCATAATTTTCACCTCGAATAGAAGTAGAGGGAGAGGTTGCTTGCTGTGAGCGCTGAGGGAACTTTATGCACTTGGCCAGATGATTCTTCACAGTATTTGCAAATGTACAAAGCTTTTCCTTCTACATTAGCTGCAGTGAAATGTCTCCACACATCAGATAGTGCCCGTGGCATTTTCCTGTACAGATTAGGAAAAAATGAGTTAAAAAAAACAAATACAATTCCTTGTACATATAAATAGTTTAGCAGTTAGATTAAATAACTATTTTGTAAAATAAATGTTTTAAAATTAAACGTATGGAAACAGGTGAATTAACACTCAGTTAGCAGGCTCAAGCAAGCTAAAACCCACATGGTAGCAAAAACTAACAAGCAGAAATTGTTAACAAATTAGAAATTATTTAAACACACTTTGCTGTAGGCTACTATTTACTAGTTAACGAAAAAAAGTATGTATGTCATATAAAATATATTCACTGCACCAAGTATTGTAATCAAAATTTACCAGAAAGCATGTAGTCCTTGGCTCAGACAATGTGGTAGTGTGGGCTCAATAGCATCTCATTTGTGTACAAGATCTTGAGAATCAGCTGTACATGTGACGGAAGAGTGCACTGCACATGTAATGGAAAAATGCTGTGTGCATGCAGAGGGTTGCAATTCCATTGAATTGGGGATAGTTTAACCAAAAGATGCCACAAGACCTAGAATTGCCTTATGTGTATCCCACAAAAAAAGGTTCACTGTTATAAGTTAACCTTTTTGATGAATTTAAGCAAAACTCCCAAAATGTCCAGGATTAACTTAAAAATGGAGATAACACTGACTTCTATATAACCAATATAATGTCTTCACAGTATATAATCATCAATTAGATCACTAACAGCTAAATAAGTACTCTTTCTGAACCAAGGATGAACTAAGGAAGTGAATCCAGATGCAGCACTGGATATATTTTACAACTATTCATGCAAATTTTTGACAAGCATCCACCTGTTAAGAAATGTACTTTTAGAACAGTTGGAGCCCCCTGGATTGACGAATTTAAACATTTTATGACTCAAAAGCAAGTGTAAATAATGCAAACAAGGTGGCAAACAAGTCAGGCTGCTCAGCTAATTGGTTGACATACTGAGAAATTATAATACAAAACCAAAATAAATTATATACAGTGGGGCAAAAAAGTATTTAGTCAGCCACCAATTGTGCAAGTTCTCCCACTTAAAAAGATGTGAGAGGCCTGTAATTTTCATCATAGGTACACTTCAACTATGACAGACAAAATGAGAAAAAAACATCCAGAAAATCACATTGTAGGATTTTTAATGAATTTATATACAAATTATGGTGGAAAATAAGTAATTGGTCAATAACAAAAGTTTATCTCAATACTTTGTTATATACCCTTTGTTGGCAATGACAGAGGTCAAACGTTTTCTGTAAGTCTTCACAAGGTTTTCACACACTGTTGCTGGTATTTTGGCCCATTCCTCCATGCAGATCTCCTCTAGAGCAGTGATGTTTCGGGGCTGTTGCTGGGCAACACGGACTTTCAACTCCCTCCAAAGATTTTCAATGGGGTTGAGATCTGGAGACTGGCTAGGCCACTCCAGGACCTTGAAATGCTTCTTACGAAGCCACTCCTTCGTTGCCCGGGCGGTGTGTTTGGGATCATTATCATGCTGAAAGACCCAGCCATGTTTCATCTTCAATGCCCTTGCTGATGAAAGGAGGTTTTCACTCAAAATCTCACGATACATGGCCCCATTTATTCTTTCCTTTCCTTTGCAGAAAAACAGACCCAAAGCATGATGTTTCCACCCCCATGCTTCACAGTATGTATGGTGTTCTTTGGATGCAACTCAGCATTCTTTGTCCTCCAAACACGACGAGTTGAGTTTTTACCAAAAAGATTCTCCCAATCTTCTTCTTGATCATCCAAATGCTCTCTAGCAATGACAGAGTTGTAGGGTTGTAGACTTAATTGTTCAATGGAAGCTTCTCTAACCTCAGATATGTATAATGTGGTGTCCCTTAGGGCAGTTGGCTTGGGCCGTTAATCTTCTCTATTTTTACAAATGATTCGCCACTGGTCTTACACAAAGCTAGAATGATTATGTATGTGGATGATTCCACACTCAACATGCTCACTGAAACTCAAAATAAGGAGTTAGTCAGTATCGGAATGGGTGATTAATAATACATTGGTCTGAAATAAAACTAAAAACAATGCATTTGTTTCAAAGCATTCTCTAAGACCTAAACCTCATCTGGAGTTGGGCATTAAGAGTGTGACCTTTGAGCACGATGAGGAAGCTAAACAACTAGGTACTGTATTACATCGGATGGTCAATTATCATGGTCAAGTCATATTGACAATGTTGTTGTGAAGATGGGGAGATGTATGTCTGTTATAAAAAGATGATCTGCATTTTCGACCCAAAAATCTAATGTTCTAGTTGTTCAGGCTCTGTTCTTGTCCAATCTTGATTACTGTCCAGTAATATGGTCAAGTGCAGCAAAGAAAGATCTAGCAAAGCTGCAACTGGCTCAGAAAAAGCAGCATGCCATACAGAACTAACTTCAACAGCATGCATGCCAGCCTTTCCTGGTTGAGGGTTGAAGAGAGATCAACTGCTTCTATTCTACTTTTTATGAGAAATATTACTGTGATGAAAATTCCAGATTGTCTGCATAATTCAATAACATTCAGCTCAGTCACGCAAATGTATTACAAATGAAAAACTGAATTATCACATTTACATAAGTATGCAGACCCTTTGCTGAGTACTTTCTTGAAGAACCTTTGGAAGCAATTACAGTCTTGAGTGTTCTTGGGTATGATGCTACAAGATTGGCACACCTGTATTTTAGAGTTTCTCCCATTCTTCTCTACAGATCCTCTCAAATTCTGTCAGGTTGGATGGGGAGCATCGCTGCTCCCCATCCTGACTTGTACCGAAGCGACTCCTTCGTTGTCTTGGCTGTGTGATTTTCATTTTATTTTATTTTAATTTAACCTTCATTCAACTAGGCGAGTCAGTTAAGAACAAATTATTATTTACAATGACGGCCTACCCCAGCCAAACCCTAAACCGGACGAGGCTGGGCCAAATGTGCGCCGCCCTAAGGGACTCCCAATCACGGCCGGTTGTGATGCAGCCTAGAATCGAACCAGGGTCTGTAGTGACGCCTCTAGCATTCACCTTCCAACAGGGTCGTTGTTCTGTTGGAAGGTGAGCCTTCGCCCCAGTCTGAGGTCCTGAGCACTCTGGAGAAGGCGGGTTGGAGAAGGCAGGCTGGAGAAAGCGGGCTGTCATGTGCCTTTTACTGAGGACCTTCCTTCTGGAAGGTTCTCTCATCTCCACAGAGAAACTCTGGAGCTCTGGACTATTGGGTTCTTGGTCACCTCCCTGACCAAGGCCCTTCTCCCTCGATTGCTCAGTTTGGCCGGGGGGTCAGCTCTAGGAAGAGTATTGGTGGTTCCAAACATCTTCCATTTAAGAATGATGAAAGCCACTGTATTCTTGGGGACCATTAATGCTTCAGATATTTGTTGGTACCCTTCCCCAGATCTGTACCTCAACACAATCCTGTCTCGGAGCTCTACGGACAATTCCTTCAACCTCAAGGTTTTTGCTATGAAATGCACTGTCAACTGTGGGACCTTATATATACAGATGTGTGCCTTTCCAAATCATCTCCAATCAATTGAATTCACCAAGTTGTAGAAACATCTCAAGGATGATCAATGGAAACAGGATGCCCCTGAGCTCAATTACGAGTCTGATATCGAAGGGTCTGAATACTTATGTAAGTATATATATATATTTTTTATATATAATACATTTGCAAACATTTCAAATAAACTGTTTCTGCATTGTCATTGTGGGTTATTGTGTGTAGATTGATGAGGAAAAACAATAATTTAATCAATTTTAGAATAAGGCTGTAACATAACATTTTGGGGAAAAAGTCAAGGGGCCTGAATACTTTCTGAATGCACTGTACATACAACACAATACATGCCACCAGGTGTCTCTTCACAGTCCCCAAGTCCAAAACAAATTCACGGTAATGCAGAGTATTATACAGAGCCATGAACGCATGGAACTCCCTTCCATCTCCAATTGCTCAAGCAAACAGTAACATTACCTTTAAACAACATCTCATGGAACGGTGGGGACTGTAAGGGGACACACAGATGTATTTTTTTGTTGCAATGTTTGTATTATTTTGTTGTTGTACTGTTTGTTACTTGTCATGTTTTGTGTTTTCTATGGACCCCAGGAAGAGTAGCTGTGTTTTCTGCAAAAGCTAATGGGTTTCCAAATAAATAAATAAATGACTGGACAAGCTTCGGTGTGGCTGTCAGAAGAGCATGGCACTTGCAACGATTCCTGCTGGGGCCACCCATACATAACATGTATGCATGCATGGCTGTAAGTTGCTTTGGATAAAAGCGTCTGTTAAATGGCATATATTACTATTATAAATAGGTACCCCATAGGGCTCCAGTCAAAGGTAGTGCACTATATTGGAAAAAGGGTGCCATTTGGAAAGCCGCCATAGAGAGACAAATATGGAAAGATTTCTACTTCTTCTAACTGTGACTTAATTGTACACTCTCTGGCATGTCACTGCAATCTAATGACCAATTAGACCGACTGTAGTTCAGTACATCAGGAAGGGGTAAGGAGAGGAATGAGGGGGGGAACAACCCAAAACTCCACTTAGTATCTCCCCGCATGTGTGTGAATGTGTGTGAATGGGGCAGTCTATACATGGACATTATGCTGGCACACAGTCTGTTAAACCAATCATGGCATGTATCCATAGTGACAGAATGATGGCCAGAGTGACAGCTCTGAGGAAGTGGAGCTTAGAGCCCCGATTTCCAAAAGACAAGCACCCTGGAGGTTAGTAGGGCATAGTCAAATGT
This sequence comes from Oncorhynchus nerka, assembly GCF_034236695.1. Taxonomy (NCBI): domain Eukaryota; kingdom Metazoa; phylum Chordata; class Actinopteri; order Salmoniformes; family Salmonidae; genus Oncorhynchus; species Oncorhynchus nerka. The sequence goes on along the minus strand of NC_088397.1, from coordinate 74,532,597 downwards.
CACTTCCCCACCAGGAGCAACCAGGAAATCTCAATGGACAAAGGATACTAGGCAGTGAACACATCTGAACTATGGACAGGCAGTACAGTATGCTGCTGACTTGTGTGCACTGTTCTCTGCCTTGTTTATCACATAGACACCTGACTGGCTTAGTGCTGTGGTAGTTATTGACACACTGACAACACAACATTGATATAGTCTCTTCAGTTAGTAGTATCTCTTTCCTTCCTGAGAGAGAGACCTCTTAGATCTTTAAAAATAACACTGCCACTTGAACATAATTCTCACTTCTTCAGAGTAAAGCTTGAGATTAATTTACTTGAGCATTTACTTCTGAAACTGTAAACGCAGAGGATATCAAAGAAAATCTAATATAACACCTAAGTGGCTTGATAATGTCTTTATAATCCTGTCACACTTGAGAGAAAGTTAGAACTTGTCAACTGCGTGGGTTTGGATTCTCACATTGGAATTGACTTGGCATGCCATTTCCTCTGTGACTCAGACAATGGTTTACAGCTACTAGTGCATCCTGTAAAGTTGTCAGTCATCATAAAAGCAAAGTAAATTACAGGCATGAAGTAGAGGTCGACCGATTAATCGGAATGGCCGATTAATTAGGGCCGATTTCAAGTTTTCATAACAATCGGAAATCTGTATTTTTGGGCGCAGATGTTTTTATTTTATACCTTTATTTAACTAGGCAAGTCAGTTAAGAACACATTCTTAATTTCAATGACGGCCTAGGAACGGTGGGTTAACTGCCTTGTTCAGGGGCAGAACGACAGATTTTCACCTTGTCAGCTCGGGGGATCCAATCTTGCAACCTTACAGTTAACTAGTCCAACGCAATAACGACCTGCCTCTCTCTCGTTGCACTCCACAAGGAGACTGCCTGTTACGCGAATGCAGTAAGCCAAGGTAAGTTGCTAGCTAGCATTAAACTTATCTTATAAAACACAATCAATCATAATCACTAGTTAACTACACATGTTTGATGATATTACTAGATATTATCTAGCGTGTCCTGCGTTGCATATAATCTGACTGAGCATACAAGTATCTAAGTATCTGACTGAGCGGTGGTAGGCAGAAGCAGGCGCGTAAACATTCATTCAAACAGCACTTTCGTGCATTTTGCCAGCAGCTCTTCGTTGTGTGTCAAGCATTGCGCCGTTTATGACTTCAAGCCTATCAACTCCCGAGATGAGGCTGGTGTAACTGAAGTGAAATGGCTAGCTAGTTAGCGTGCGCTAATAGCGTTTCAAACGTCACTCGCTCTGAGTTTTCTAGTAGTTGTTCCCCTTGCTCTGCATGGGTAACGCTGCTTCGATGGTGGCTGTTGTCATTGTGTTGCTGGTTCGAGCCCAGGGAGGAGCGAGGAGAGGGATGGAAGCTATACTGTTACACTGGCAATGCTAAAGTGCCTATAATAACATCCAATAGTCAAAAGTTAATGAAATACAAATGGTATAAAGGGAAATCGTCCTATAATAACTACAACCTAAAACGTCTTACCTGGGAATATTGAAGACTCATGTTAAAAGGAACCAGCAGCTTTCATATGTTCTCATGTTCTGAGCAAGGAACTGAAACGTTAGCTTTCTTACATAGCACATGTTGCACTTTTACTTTCTTCTCCAACACTTTGTTTTTGCATTATTTAAACCAAATTGAACATGTTTCATTATTTACTTGAGGCTAAACTGATTTTATTGATGTATTATATTAAGTTAAAATAAGTGTTCATTCAGTATTGTTGTAATTGTCATTATTACAAATAAATACATTTCTTAAAATCGTCCGATTAATCGGTATCGGCTTTTTGGTCCTCCAATAATCGGTATTGGTATCAGCGTTGAAAAATCATAATCGGTCGACCTCTAGCATGAAGTAAACCCCTTCAAATACAGAATGACCCATATAAATAGCTGTCTATTCCTATGGTATTACCAGTGTATGTAATAATTGGTGGTCTGGTTGATGACAGGTAGGAGTACTGTAGTACTAGGAGTCCTAGGCAGTACTAGGAGTTTCTAGGAGTCCTAGGCAATACTAGGAGTACTACTGTAGTACTGGGAGTCCAAGGTAGTACTTGGAGTACTACTGTAGTACTAAGAGTCCTAGTCCACCATCAGATAAGAGTAGAGTGGCTCCATGGCAGTTCCGTCTCAGAGTTCTGAGCTCAGAGTCTTTAATCGAAGCTCAAAATTAGCCTGAAACACACAAACGCACACACAAGCACACACACCAAGATACTGAGATACAGAGAGAGAGGAAGCTCTAAATCATACAGCCATCGGAGCCTAATTGGCCAGGCCAACCAGCTCCAGACAAAATATTGTTTCCCTTGGTGCTATCTGCTTCCATCTAACAGACGTTCATGGAAACTGTGGCTTCCTGTTCCAGGGTGTTGGCCACAGAATGTTCAACATCCCCTAGTCGGTCTGCAAAAATAATCTCAGAGTGCAGTGAGCCTCTTGTATAAGGGTAAGGAGGAGAAAGGAGGATAAAAGGGGGCCAGAAATACATTCTGTCCGGTGAGAAAATAAAATGAAAATAAAAGTTCCCTCCTCCAACCTAGAGCAAGGACAACAGTGAGGAAGTAGAAAAGCTTCAGAGGCAGAGGGAGGTTTCTCCATGGCAGAGTGAAGTACTCATGAGCTCTAACTCAAGGCTGTACGTGATTCTAGGGATTGTAGGGAAAGGTCCAATGCCCCCCCCCCCTCCGTACCTTCTTCTCCAATGCAATTTGAGGAGGTGAGGAGAGAAGACATGAGGAAAGAAGAACTGAGGAAAAACCTCTTCAAAACCAAGTCGTTACACTATTCAGCTCCAGCCTCTTCCATATCAACGGCTAAACTAGGTCAGACCAATCAGGCCCATATGACATGGCAGTCAGGTTCTTCACAGTCACCTCTGAGATCTCCCTGTACAATGACAAACAAAACCTCAGGACCTTCACAGTCACCTCTGAGATCTCCCTGTACAATGACAAAACCTCAGGACCTTCAGTCACCTCTGAGATCTCCCTGTACAATGACAAAACATCAGGACCTTCACAGTCACCTCTGAGATCTCCCTGTACAATGGCAAAACCTCAGGACCTTCAGTCACCTCTGAGATCTCCCTGTACAATGACAAAACCTCAGGACCTTCAGTCACCTCCGAGATCTCCCTGCACAATGACAAAACCTCAGGACCTTCAGTCACCTCTGAGATCTCCCTGTACAATGACAAAACCTCAGGACCTTCAGTCACCTCTGAGATCTCCCTGCACAATGACAAAACCTCAGGACCTTCAGTCACCTCTGAGATCTCCCTGTACAATGACAAAACAAAGTCACCTCAGATCTCCCCTGACAAAACCTCAGGACCTTCAGTCACCTCTGAGATCTCCCTGTACAATGATAAAACCTCAGGACCTTCAGTCACCTCTGAGATCTCCCTGTACAATGACAACACCTCAGGACCTTCAGTCACCTCTGAGATCTCCCTGTACAGTGACAAAACCTCAGGACCTTCAGTCACCTCTGAGATCTCCCTGTACAATGATAAAACCTCAGGACCTTCAGTCACCTCTGAGATCTCCCTGTACAATGACAAAACCTCAGAGGTTCTCTGACAAAACAAAACCAGGTCATATCTATCAGAGAGAAGAGTAATCTCCACCCATCACCAGCACTGTGTGTATATGTCCTCTAGAGCTGTGAAATGCAAAAGGATGAGGAGAAGAGGGTGATAAGCTGTATTTTGATTATCAACGACTGTGTTTTGTTTTCTCCTCCCGGGAGACAATTGTGAGCCTTTCTACAGGATAAAGTGAGGTAGAAAAGCTGAGAGATTGTAAATGACTCCTTTATATTATAGTTTTATATCACTATATTCACTTAGTATGAATATATTGTTTTTATATAGATAGAAAGCAGTGTTAGGTTAAAGCTCTTTATGTATGAGAAGAGTAATTATTCCCTTTACACAACATGCGTCATACAAAGTGCATTCAGTGGAACGTTGAATTTACGCTTGTATCAGCTGGAGTGGTTAGTGCACACTGTAGACCTACAGTAACTGCCTGCTGTACAGAGCCATCAGTTCAATCCCTCTTCATGGTTCTCTTCATCGTGGCCATAAGCCCAGTCATGCAGTATCAATTCTCCACTAACATCAAAGGCCAGTTAAATAGGAAGGGAGGAGGGTTGCAGGGCAGGCAGGCATAGTGTAGAGATATAGACTGACTGTGTCACAAATGGCATCCTATTCCCTATATAGTGCACTACTTTTGACCAGTGCCCATAGGGATCTGGTCAAAAAGAGTGCACTATGTATATAACTGTGTTGGACTCATCTAGTATATTGGTATTGTATTATACTGTAGGTGGAGGCAAGGACAGAGAGCTTTGTGGTGAAATGGCTCTTCCTGCCTCCCAATCCACAAACAGTGAAGCAATTGTGTGAGCAAGCAGAAGAGGAGTTTAAAAGTGTGTATAAAGTTTCAGGCGTTTCCAGAGACAGTAGAGGACGCCTCAGAGGACATGTTAAAAGAGGTGATTGTGGGATGTTATGTTCCAGAGTCTAAAACATGCAGTAACAATTAGCTCCTATTCTGTTATGTAAATTGTTACATTTGAAACATTCCTCAATTTAAAAAATACACCTCACCCAAGAGTTTAAAAAACTAAAACAAAACTGGAAAACACACACATAGCGTTAGGAGATAAAACGTTGATGAAGGAGTTGGAGGACATTACGCAGGTTAAGTGGAATGCGATTGAAGAGGGGAGACTGTCACGTTCTGACCTTTATTTCCTTTGTTTTGTCTTTATTTAGTATGGTCAGGGCATGAGTTGGGGTGGGCAGTCTGTTTGTGTTTCTATGTTTTTTCTAATTCTGTGTTTGGCCTGATATGATTCTCAATCAGAGGCAGCTGTTTATCGTTGTCCCTGATTGAGAACCATATTTAGGTAGCCTGGGTTTCACTGTTGGTTTGTGGGTGTTTGTTTCCGTGTCTGTGTTTGTCACCACACGGGACTGTTTCGGTTTGGTTTTCGTTCACGTTCACATTTATTGTTTTGTAGTTCTTAGTGTTCAGTTTATGTTTTATAATAAACGATATGGACACTCACCACGCTGCGTTTTGGTCCGATCCCTGCTTCAGACGAAGAGGAGGAAATCTGCCGTTACAGAGACGTGCTCTGCAGCCAGCAGAGAAAACTATCACACTATCCTGACTTATCAGCAGTCAAAGCAAAGTATGGTCCAGTGTCGGATGCAACAACTGCCCTTGTGTCTGGTGCCGGACCTAAATCCGGCCATGGGATTAGCACACACGTCCTCTGAATAGTAGGAGACTATTATTTTGAGAAACATACACTCTTAGAAAAAAAAGGTGCCATCTAAGGTTAATCAGCTGTCCCTATAAGGGAACCCTTTGAAGAACCCTTATTGGTTCAAGGTAGAATCATTTTGGTTCTAGGTTGAACCCTCTGAGTTTCATGTAGAACTCTTTACACAGTGGGTTCTACACAGAATCCGAAAGAGTTCTACCTGGAACCAGAAATGGTTCTCCTATAGGGACAGCCGAAGAACCCTTTTGGAAACCTTTTTTCTAGTGTGTATAGGCAAAACAACAAAAATGGCTTTAATATCGCACAACCAGGAACTCTTGCTACTCACCTGAGGATTTAGGGTGGGTATGATTCAAAAGAGAGAGGGGGGGGGGGGGGGGGTCCGTCCAGTATGATTTACACCCCGTATGTTAACCTCTTCCCTCTACCCTCTACTTTTTTGAACATTCTGTTAAAAATCGCGCAACATTTCAGCGCCCTGCTACTCATGCCAGGAATATAGTATATGCATTTGCTTAGTCTGTGTGGATAGAAAACACTCAGACGTTTATAAAACTGGTTAAATCACTGCTGTGGCTTTACCAGAACGGCATTTACATCGAAAAGCACAGGAAAAACTGATCACTGAAAATGGAAAAATATATCCATGCGCTACTTGAACCCATTGATAAAGGTGAACCACAATTAATTGACTGAGGTTGCAGTACCTACAGCTTCCACACGGTGTCTAGAGTCTTGTCATTTGCCTTCAAGTTTTTTCTTGGTCAAACACATGCAAGGCACCGTATTTCTTCAGGTCTAGGACCGGATATTTTGGTTGAGTTTCTAGCCGGACATTTTTCCAGACGGACAGCTAATGATTTTTACATCGCCTCCTGATGAATTTTATCGCTTATTAACGTTTACTAATAACTAAAGTTGCATTACAAAAGTATTTCGAAGTGTTTTGTGAAAGTTTATCGTCGACTTTTTGAATTTTAAAAAATGACGTTACGTTTTGAAACAATGTTTTTTTCGTTTATCACACAGTCTACATATAACGATATCTAGGCTTTATATGGACCGATTTAATCGAAATAAAGACCCAATTGTGTTTATGGGACATCTAGGAGTGCCAACAAAGAAGATGGTGAAAGGTAATGAATGTTTTCTATTTTATTGTGCGGTTTGTGTCACGCCGAAATGCTAATTATTTTGTTTACGTCCCCTGCGGGTCTTTTGTGTTGTAGTGTATTGTTTCATGCTATCAGATAATAGCTTGTCATGCTTTCGCCGAAAAGCATTTTAAAAATCTGACTTGTTGCCTGGATTCACAACGAGTGTAGCTTTAATTCGATACCCTGCATGTGTATTTTAATGAACGTTTGAGTTTTAACTAATACTATTAGCATTTAGCGTAGTGCATTTGCATTTCCAGAGCTCTAGTTGGGACGCAAGCGTCCCGAGTAGAGGGAAGAGGTTAAGCTATGGGCCGGGGTAGATTCCACCAAGGGGAGCTGCCACTCCCTCTAAAGGTACTCCCATTCAATACCATCCACATCAGGCTGCTGTGCATCAACCATTGAGTCCTGGAGATGTAAAGGATATTTGTAAGGAGGCGCCCCATGTGGTTAACTCTCTACTAGGGTACTTGGAGTATGTGTGAAAGATTGGCACTGCAACAGGCTTACAGCCTTATGATCAGTATGTAATACACCGAGCCTACCTTCCAAAAGAAATAGCACCACAGATCCCTGGCAAATTTGTTGACAGTAACAATGCGTTAGAGAGACGGGGGAGGATACTAGAGGTCGACCGATTAATCGGAATGGCCGATTAATTAGGTTTAATTAGATTTGCCGGTTTAACAAAAAAACGAACGAAAAAAAAATATATATACCTTCATTTAACAAATCAATTAAGAACACATTCTTATTTTCAATGACGGCCTAGGAACGGTGGGTTAACTGCGTTGTTCAGAGGCAGAACGACAGATTTTCACCTTGTCAGCTCGGGTGAACCAATCTTGCAACCTTACAGTTAACTTGTCCAACGCAATAACGACCTGCCTGTCTCTTGTAGCACTTCACAAGGAGACTGCCTGTTACGCGAATGCAGTAAGCCAAGGTAAGTTGCTAGCTAGCATTACACTTATCTTATAAAAAACAATCAATCATAATCACTAGTTAACTACACGTTTGATGATATTACTAGATATTATCTAGCGTGTCCTGTGTTGCATATAATCTGACTGAGCATACAAGCATCTGACTGAGCGGTGGTAGGCAGAAGCAGGCGCGTAAACATTCATTCAAACAGCACTTTCGTGCGTTTTGCCAGCAGCTCTTCGTTGCGCGTCAAGCATTGCTCTGTTTATGACTTCAAGCCAATCAAGTCCCGAGATGAGGCTTGTGTAACCGATGTGAAATGGCTAGCTTGTTAGCGCAAGCTAACTAGAGGGATGGAAGCTATACTGTTACACTGGCAATACTAAAGTGCCTATAAGAACATCAAATAGTCAAAGGTTAATGAAATACAAATGGTATAGAGGGAAATAGTCCTATAATTCCTACAACCTAAAATGTCTTACCTGGGAATATTGAAGACTCATGTTAAAAGGAACCACCAGCTTTCATATGTTTTCATGTTCTGAGCAAGGAACTGAAACGTTAGCTTTCTTACATAGCACATATTGCACTTTTACTTTCTTCTCCAACACGTTGTTGTTTTTGCATTATTTAAACCAAATTGAACATGTTTCATTATTTACTTGAGGCTAAACTGATTTTATTGATGTATTATATTAAGTTAAAATAAGTGTTAATTCAGTATTGTTGTAATTGTCATTATTACAAATAAAATTAATCGGTATCAGCTTTTTTGGTCCTCCAATAATCAGTATCGGTATCGGCGTTGAAAAATCATAATCGGTCGACCTCTAGAGGATACTGTGACTGAATTGGTAGGAGAGGTTAAACATATTGGTTGTGCAGACCGGATCCCAACAAAGTTACGGCATGTATACAAAAGAAGGACGAGCGGGTGAGCAAATAGGTGGACCACCTACAGAACATTCTGAGAACATACGTTTGAATTGACGACGCAAACACCAGCTTATTGCTGGTCTCCTACCAAACATTTTGTTTTACCTTTATTTATACAGGTTTTTTCTCATTGAGATAATATCTCTTTTCCAAGAGAGACCTGGTCCAATAGCAGCAGGGGGAACAACGTTTCAGACAAAACAACTTACGTAAACTAACACAACATTAAACAAAACTATAAACACACATACAGTACAACAATTACATATTACATTGAAAAAACACAAACATCTTGACTAAAAACAGCTGGCCTAAAAACAAATACACTCTTCTATGATATATACATCGATCAAGTGTTTAAACTCCACCAACGAAACTAGATCATCACATTTTAAAATGTTCAGGAGAGAATTCCAGGACCACGGTGCTAAGTAACTAAAACTATTTCTACCATGACCTGTTCTAATTTTTGGTACTGTTAGAAGCAAATCAGAATGGGACCGTAATTGATATTTATTTACTGACCTGACTAAAAAAAGAATAGAGATAAAATGGCATTTTACCCAATATGGCCTTATAAATCCAGCGTTTAAGCCTACGCAAGGTCAATGACGACCAGCCAACAGCGCTGTAGAGATCACAATGGTGTGTTAGACGTTTCTGATTTGTAATGAACCTGAGGGCTGCATGATACACTGAATCAAGTGCTCTCAGGGTAGTGGCTGAGGCCTGCATATATATAACATCACTAAAATCTAAAACAGACAGTAATGTACATCGTACCAGCTCCTTCCTGGCCTCAATAGAAAAACAAGCCTTATGTCGGTAATAAAATCCTATTTTCAGCTTGAGCTTCCTTATCAAGTTCTCTACATGCACAGTGAAGCTCAGCTTATCATCAACCCACACACCCAAATATTTGTACACTTTAACTTGCTCTATAGTATGTCCAGCCAATGTAGACATATCCAGGTGTTAGAATGGCCAAGTCAAAGTCCAGACCTGAATCCAATCGAGAATCTGTGGAAAGAACTGAAAACTGCTGTTCACAAATGCTCTCCATCCAACCTCACTGAGCTCGAGCTGTTTTGCAAGGAGGAATGGGAAAAAATGTCAGTCTCTCGATGTGCAAAACTGATAGAGACATACCCCAAGCGACTTACAGCTGTAATCGCAGCAAAAGGTGGCGCTACAAAGTATTAACTTAAGGGGGCTGAATAATTTTGCACGCCCAATTTGTCAGTTTTTGATTTGTTAAAAAAGTTTGAAATATCCAATAAATGTCGTTCCACTTCATGATTGTGTCCCACTTGTTGTTGATTCTTCACAAAAAAATACAGTTTTATATCTTTATGTTTGAAGCCTGAAATGTGGCAAAAGGTCGCAAAGTTCAAGGGGGCCGAATACTTTCGCAAGGCACTGTATATATAGGACAAAGCACAAATCACGAAAAGAGAGACAACACTACATAAAGCGAGACCTTTAAATCGGGCCATTGCCAAGGAGGCATTTAAATAAATGTGTTGGAGTGTGGGTCGAGGTATTTCCTATGTCTAACACGGCAGCAAAGAAGGTAGCGGCAGCTCCGCTAAAGGACATCATCCTCAGATGGGAAGTTCCCCATTCCCTAGATTCTGATCATGGTACACATTTCACTGGGGCACTGATAGGGGCAGTGTGTCGCGCTCTAAAGATCTAACAATATTTTCACACCCCATATCACCAGCAGGCATCTGGGGTCGTGGAGAGGACAAACAGGAATCTGAAGAAAAAAACTTTCCAAGGCATTAATGGAGTAGGGCTCCTGGGTAGATGATCTACCCACTGTTCTGATGGCCATCAGGGCAGCAGCAAATCCCCCTTTGAGATAGCTATGGGCAGACCCATAAGATTGCCAGGGGCACCGATGTCTCAGATGGAAGAGTGTGATCTTGAGGTGATAGGAGATAGACTCTGGAACTGCTAAAAAAGTCACTCTGGTATCTAGGTCTGTGTCTTCCCAGGTGAGAGGGCCCTACTGGAAGCTACACACTCACTGCTCCCTGGGGAAGACGTGTAACTGAAGGTCCATCAGCCAGCAAGCCTCGAACCCAGGTGGACCGGACCCCATTCAATCCTACTGGTGAACGACATGGCGGTGAAGGTTACGGGAAAGCCTGGATTCACATATCTCAGTTACACTTTACTATCACAGACGAAGGAGGAGAAAAAAGGTTAAAAAAACTCCATTTCAAATGTTATTGCCTATTGTATAAAACGTTTAAACATTAAGGAATATAGTTTAAAAGGGGTACTGATTTTAAATTACTGTTTTATATTACCATTTTATATCATTATATTATCTTAGTACTAGTAGATTTCTTTACAGATAAAACATTTGTGTTAGGTTAAAGCACTTTGTGTATGAGAAAAAAAGTAATTATTTAGTGGACTGCAGCGGACTGTAGGAATGTGTATTCCCAATGAGGCCTCTCATGATTGATAAAATATCCTGTGATATGCATGGAGGAGCACAGAGATATCCTGTGATATGCATTGAAGAGCACAGAGATATCCTGTGATATGCATTGAAGAGCACATAGATATCCTGTGATATGCACGGAGGAGCACAGAGATATCCTGTGATATGCACGGAGGAGCACAGAGATATCCTGGGATATGCATTGAAGAGCACAGAGAAATCCTGTGATATGCACGGAGGAGCACAGAGAAATCCTGTGATATGCACTGAAGAGCACAGAGATATCCTGTGATATGCACGGAGGAGCACAGAGAAATCCTGTGATATGCATTGAAGAGCACAGAGATATCCTGTGATATGCATTGAAGAGCACAGAGATATCCTGTGATATGCACGGAGGAGCACAGAGAAATCCTGTGATATGCACAGAGGAGCACGGAGAAATCCTGTGATATGCACAGAGGAGCACAGAGAAATCCTGTGATATGCACGGAGGAGCACGGAGATATCCTGTGATATGCACAGAGGAGCACGGAGAAATCCTGTGATATGCACAGAGGAGCACAGAGAAATCCTGTGATATGCACAGAGGAGCGCAGAGAAATCCTGTGATATGCACAGAGCAGCACAGAGAAATCCTGTGATATGCACAGAGGAGCACAGAGAAATCCTGTGATATGCACAGAGGAGCACAGAGAAATCCTGTGATATGCACGGAGTGGCACAGAGAAGAGGAATGTCTGCCAATGTGGAGATCCCCTTAATGATGTGTTTATCACTTAAAGATGTGGAGATTCCTTTGATGTGTAGAAGATACCCTCTAATGTGTTCAGTGGTGTTCGACTAGGCCATATTCATTTAGTCTCTCAAGACAGACTTAACATCAACATCAATAAATCACTTTTTTGGTTAATTCTGCCCCCAGAATCAAATCGAGTAGCTAGCTAGCGCACAAGATTATTCGTCACCACTCTTCAGATGGTTTCAGGATTCATTAGCTCCCTTAGACAAACTGGCAGTGTCTCAAACTGTGAATATTGCAAGTTTTGTCTAAAAGGGTACAATAAAAACAAACCAATTGTCTATATTATAGGGCTTGTAAAATGTATGAAACAAGTAACATTTGTCAAGCAATCGTAGAGGACGTTTATGAGAATTATTAAACCAATGCCAGTTCTTACAATATTTCCTGCAAATGTAGTCCTCCCGGGAAACCTTTCCTTTTTCTTTTTTCATCTCCATAGATTGTCGCTCTAATTTTGACCATCCTTCAAGGGTAACAACTTCAATGAGTGTTGAATGGATTATGATACAGACATGAGGGTTGTGCCATTGGTTTCCATAGAGGAGTATCTACACAATGAACATACTATTTTTTTTTTTCAAAAGATGCGTTTTTGATTGGACACCCTAAATTACTGTATGTCAAAATGGCCAATAAAATGGCTTCAGGTAGAGCAGGTTGAGCTGAAACAGAAATGTGGCTATAGATGGGATGAAAGGAATGGCCCAGTGGGGGAAATATTAAATGACTTCAGGTAGAGCAGGTTGAGCTGAAACAGAAATGTGGCTATAGATGGGATGAAAGGAATGGCCCAGTGGGGGAAATATTAAATGACTTCAGGTAGAGCAGGTTGAGCTGAAACAGAAACGTGGCTATAGATGGGGTGAAAGGAATGGCCCAGTGGGGGAAATATTAAATGACTTCAGGAGATCCATATAGAACAGATTGGTTAGAACTACTTTACCCATACGCATAAAGTCTACTGTTCCTTCAGTCACCTACCTGAAGTCTATGCTCTGGCTTAGCTTGAGCTGAAGTAGACTAAACCCATATGTCTGTCTACGGTAAATGTCTCCTGTTACTGTGACTGAGCCGCTATCTCCTCAAGGCTATAATGTCCTGGCTTAGCTTGGTCTGAGGAACTAGACTAGACCCATGTGTCTGTTCATGTAGAGTAAATGTCTCCTGGTCCCTATCCTCAGTCTCCTTCAGGGTATTTGAGACCCATGTGTCTGTTCATGTAGAGTAAATGTCTCCTGGCCCCTATCCTGTCTCCTTCAGGGTATTTGAGACCCATGTGTCTGTACATGTAGAGTAAATGTCTCCTGGTCCCTATCCCCAGTCTCCTTCAGGGTATTTGAGACCCATGTGTCTGTTCATGTAGAGTAAATGTATCCTGGTCCCTATCCTCAGTCTCCTTCAGGGTATTTGAGACCCATGTGTCTGTTCATGTAGAGTAAATGTCTCCTGGTCCCTATCCTCTGTCTCCTTCAGGGTATTTGAGACCCATGTGTCTGTTCATGTAGAGTAAATGTCTCCTGGTCCCTATCCTCAGTCTCCTTCAGGGTATTTGAGACCCATGTGTCTGTTCATGTAGAGTAAATGTCTCCTGGTCCCTATCCCCAGTCTCCTTCAGGGTATTTGAGACCCATGTGTCTGTTCATGTAGAGTAAATGTATCCTGGTCCCTATCCTCAGTCTCCTTCAGGGTATTTGAGACCCATGTGTCTGTTCATGTAGAGTAAATGTCTCCTGGTCCCTATCCTCTGTCTCCTTCAGGGTATTTGAGACCCATGTGTCTGTTCATGTAGAGTAAATGTCTCCTGGTCCCTATCCTCAGTCTCCTTCAGGGTATTTGAGACCCATGTGTCTGTTCATGTAGAGTAAATGTCTCCTGGTCCCTATCCTCAGTCTCCTTCCGGGTATTTGAGACCCATGTGTCTGTACATGTAGAGTAAATGTCTCCTGGTCCCTATCCTCAGTCTCCTTCAGGGTATTTGAGACCCATGTGTCTGTTCATATAGAGTAAATGTCTCCTGGTCCCTATCCTGTCTCCTTCAGGGTATTTGAGACCCATGTGTCTGTTCATGTAGAGTAAATGTCTCCTGGTCCCTATCCTGTCTCCTTCAGGGTATTTGAGACCCATGTGTCTGTTCATGTAGAGTAAATGTCTCCTGGTCCCTATCCTCAGTCTCCTTCAGGGTATTTGAGACCCATGTGTCTGTTCATGTAGAGTAAATGTCTCCTGGTCCCTATCCTGTCTCCTTCAGGGTATTTGAGACCCATGTGTCTGTTCATGTAGAGTAAATGTCTCCTGGTCCCTATCCTCAGTCTCTTTCAGGGTATTTGAGACCCACGTGTCTGTTCATGTAGAGTAAATATCTCCTGGTCCCTATCCTCAGTCTCCTTCAGGGTATTTGAGACCCATGTGTCTACTGTTACTGCTATATTTAATCCAGGCAATGTTCTGGCTTCATGAATAATCCATCCATCCACTTTAAAGCAGCCTTTTGTTGCTCTGACATGAGGCTTTATATCCTATCTATCAACACCTGGCCAGGTTCCGTCAGCCAGCAGACCCACCATTATCCTCTCCTTTCCTCTGTCCATCCAGGACCTGTCAGCCTAACGGCTAATGCCTCAGAACCCCAGGAGATAAACAATGTGCCTGACACTGATAAACAATGTGTCTGGTTCAACTTGTGATTTCATAAAGTAAAGGTTTATGGGTATAACGGTCTGTTTGTATGTATGACTAGGCAGTACTATGTAGAGGACACAGAAGTGCAGTCTGAATTACATTGCTTATGATATGGTGTATAGGCTATTGCAGACAAACGGTACCATATTTCAATAAAAACACTGGGCAATGGCAATCAGGACCCCCCCTACTGATACCCATTGTGTTATCAGCCATCAGCCACTGTTTGCACAATGTTAGTTAGTTTAACAGTATAGAGCCTAGGCTTGGCTACTAGACAGGCACATATTGCATATCAGTGTGAGGGAAGCTCTTGCTAATTGTAAAAAGTGGGGAGGTGAATGCTGTGAAGCCGAACACACATCTCATGCCTCACACACGCGTGCGTGCGTGCGTGCGTGCGTGCGTGCGTGTGTGTGTGTTTGCGTGCGTGCGTGTGTGTGTTTGCGTGCGTGCGTGCGTGCGTGCGCGCGCGTGTGTGCGTGTGAGAAAGATGGAGCCCCAAAGTGAGACGCTGATTAGCAACTCTGTCCAAGGGGAACTGTTTCGCAAAAACAAAGAGCATGTTTCAACAGGGAAACCAAGCAGCTAGCCAACCTTACCTAACTGTTCACAAGCAAATATCCTGAAGCTATCCTGAAGCATGATGGATTGTAGACTATAGAATTGGGTTATTCTTTTGGTAATATTACCATAAAAAGTGAGAGAAAAAATGATTGACAAGTGTTTCATCAGTGGGTTGTTGTTTTCTCTGTTTACAAGGGGAAAAATGTATGTTGAGACAAAGATCTGTAGTTATGTTCTGTTCCTCTGTCTGTGCTGCTCCCACATTAGCACATAGAGTGATATAATTAGAGAGAGGTTTGCATTTGAATATGTTTGAGGGACTTTGGTCAGTGGAATGGGGTTGGAGGGGGAGACAGAGAATAATCCAACCAGCCTGAATACTACAGCAATCCATTCCCATGCTATTGTGTGTAGAGAATGACTGATATGGATTTTTTTGGGCCCAATTTTTGGGGGTCAAGGAAGCTAATATGTTATGCCGATCATTAAACATGAACATTTTTGATAACAATTTTTGAGAGAAACAGCCGTGTATGCATTAATGAATCAAATGTTTGAATCTTACATTTAAACTACATAAAATAACAATGGTAATCATTTGATAAACTGGGTAAATCAAGATGGCATATGCATACTCCACAATACAGGTGAATGCATATTCAGTAAGACTGTGTACATGCATTGATTTATTGAGCTGACTGAGTTGTTCTTTCGGCTGGTTTCAGTGGAGCCTATTGCGCTACAGATGACAAACAAGCTGTTGCCCTTCCATGTAGGACTTAGATACTAGCCTACTGATCAACAACATTCCCACAGATGCAGCCTCATCTCTTCCTTTATCAAAAAAGGTGTGCTGTCTCTTTAAGACTTGTGCAGACCAGTCACTCACAACCACAAATCACTCACATTACATGCAAACATTTCATCAACAAAGACAAAGATGAGTCATTTAGCCCAGTGAACGTTTTTTAAGACAATCAGCCTTGAAATGGGCAAGCTTTGCGTTATGGTTTGCATATTATCACAAATAAAGTTCTACGGTACTGAACTGACCTTGGCTTCAGCTGTAAGTTAGCACGGTTAGCTTTCTATGACTGAATATAACCTATTTTGCTAGCTACCTGTTATGGACATTGTTTTACTGAATACTAAATGAATGAAGACTTTCAATCTGTTTGAGTCTCACTTTTTAAGTGTGCTTGCAGCTAAATGATATGCAGCATGAATGGGTAGCTAACAAGATGCAGACCAGCCAGAGGATCCTTGAGGACAACTAGTAATGAATGAGTGAGTGTCACCGGCTTCTGCATTCACACTTCATAGCGGATATCGGCTGTGCCAAAAGTATCGGCCCGACCGAATATTGGTTGTTCTCCAAACTGTGTATGTGTGTGGTAGCGAATGAACCAAGAGAGGGCAAAGGTGTGACTAGCTCTCCATCCCTTACCATATCCACCTGTCTCTTCCTTTCTCTCAATCCCTGTACATCCCTCATCCCTTCGGGTTTTTTAGCTCTCTAATATCTAGATGTTTCAGCCATTATCTCTCTGTACATCCCTCACTTTCTTCCACCTTCTCCTCACACTCCATGTATCTCTCCCTTTGCTACATCCACATTTCTCTCTACCCCTCCTTATCCCCTCTCCCAACCACCCTAACCTCCCCTCCTTTTCCCCTCTCTACGTCTGTCTGTCTGCCACTGAGGTGTGCTTTCTGCGGCGCCAGTGTGAATATTAACGTGGGGCACCTGCCACTCAGAGTTGGTGTGAGCATTGACGCATGCCTGCAGCAGGGGCCCCTGCCCTGGGGACACAGCGATAACACTGGAGAGAGGGCCACGGGTCACAGGAGACACACATACAGTAACACACACACACACAGTGACACATAGGTAGGGAGTGACACACCAGGCCAGGCATATGAAGCAGATTCTCCTGTCCAGACAATAGTCTCTGAAATCATCCCTCAACTAGAATGTCAGCTGTCTCCACAGCTTGCCAGGAGTCTCGCTAGGTGAGTTAACTCTCTGATTGGATATGAGAGTCCGCCAGGTATGAGTTAACTGATTGGATAAGAGAGTCAGTCTGGCCGATACTGTAACTGATTGGAGCCGTGTGTCTCTCATCACAAAGCAGAGCTGGGCTCAGTGAGAACCGACCAGGCCAGCCAGAAAATGAACAGGTAGACAAAGAGGGTTCTTGGATTGATGGAACTCTATTCAGAAATATGACAATCGTATTTCCTCACACAGGCTTAGCAGCCATTCCATTCCATTATAATCCAGACACATAAACACAGATGCACAAAAACACGCACGCATAGACACGCAAATGCACACATGCAGCAGGTGGTCATGGTATTTGGGGACAAGTGCCAGAAGGAGGAGGGTAAGAGGCAGGACAGCAAGACAGGGAAAAACAACAAGGTCATTAGTGATGGAAGATGAGGAGAACTGTGTTTGAAGAAACACACACACACACACACACACACACACACACACACACAAGCAAACACATGCAAGCTTATTCACTCCAGCCGCCAGTCATTTGGCGGCTGGCCAGTAGAGGAGTGTGTGTGTGTGTGTGTGTGTGTGTGTGTGTGTGTGTGTGTGTGTGTGTGTGTGTGTTTCAGATGGCGGGGGAATGGGAGGAAACCGGGAGGAAGTGAGGACAGGAGGAGAGGAGAGAGTGGGCAGCAGAAGCAGAAAGGAAACAGCCTGGGTGCCCCAAAACAGCTAATTAGGCCACAAATCACAGACAAGCACAAACCACATCCCTGGATGATTACTACAGCTACCCAGTCCAGTCTAAACCCTGCTGCCCCTGTCCAGCCCCATCCACTCCCACCCCAAAATGTCAGAGCTCTACGTATAAACACAAACCCATGATGTATAAACACAAACCCATGATGTATAAACACAAACCCATGATGTTTACACACAAACTCATGATGTATAAACACAAACCCATGATGTATAAACACAAACCCATGATGTTTACACACAAACCCATGATGTTTACACACAAACCCATGATGTATAAACACAAACCCAAACCCATGATGTATAAACACAAACCCATGATGTATAAACACAAACCCATGATGTTTACACACAAACTCATGATGTATAAACACAAACCCATGATGTATAAACACAAACCCATGATGTATAAACACAAACCCAAACCCATGATGTATAAACACAAACCCAAACCCATGATGTATAAACACAAACCCATGATGTATAAACTCAAACCCATGATGTATAAACACAAACCCATGATGTTTACACACAAACCCATTATGTATAAACACAAACCCATGATGTATAAACACAAACCCATGATGTTTACACACAAACTCATGATGTATAAACACAAACCCATGATGTATAAACACAAACCCATGATGTATAAACACAAACCCAAACCCATGATGTATAAACACAAACCCATGATGTATAAACACAAACCCATGATGTATAAACACAAACCCAAACTCATGATGTATAAACACAAACCCATGATGTATAAACACAAACCCATGATGTATAAACACAAACCCATGATGTATAAACCCAAACTCATGATGTATAAACACAAACCCATGATGTATAAACACAAATCCATGATGTTTACACACAAACTCATGATGTATAAACACAAACCCATGATGTATAAACACAAACCCATGATGTTTACACACAAACCCATGATGTTTACACACAAACCCATGATGTTTACACACAAACCCATGATGTATAAACACAAACCCATGATGTATAAACACAAACCCATGATGTTTACACACAAACCCATGATGTTTACACACAAACTCATGATGTATAAACACAAACCCATGATGTTTACACACAAACCCATGATGTATAAACACAAACCCATGATGTTTACACACAAACCCATGATGTTTACACACAAACTCATGATGTATAAACACAAACCCATGATGTTTACACACAAACCCATGATGTTTACACACAAACCCATGATGTTTACACACAAACCCATGATGTATAAACACAAACCCATGATGTATAAACACAAACCCATGATGTATAAACACAAACCCATGATGTTTACACACAAACGCATGATGTATAAACACAAACCCATGATGTATAAACACAAACCCATGATGTATAAACACAAACCCATGATGTATAAACACAAACCCATGATGTTTACACACAAACTCATGATGTATAAACACAAACCCATGATGTATAAACACAAACCCATGATGTATAAACACAAACCCATGATGTTTACACACAAACCCATGATGTTTACACACAAACCCATGATGTATAAACACAAACCCATGATGTTTACACACAAACCCATGATGTTTACACACAAACCCATGATGTATAAACACAAACCCATGATGTATAAACACAAACCCATAATGTATAAACACAAACCCATGATGTATAAACACAAACTCATGATGTATAAACACAAACCCATGATGTATAAACACAAACCCATGATGTTTACACACACGTCCTGCTCTGAATCCAGATAAGGGCTGCATTAGGAACGAGGTATGAGAAGAGCTTCTAAAATCTGGGGGATGAGAAGGAGGAGAACGAAGGTGTGGGAGGGGGTTACATAATTAAATAGAAAACAGATTCCACAAAAGAGAAAAAGAAGAAGAGCTATACTGTAATCATAACAAATGAGAGAAATCATCTTATTACAATGAGTCATCACATTTCATCTCAGTACGAAACATTGACTTAAGAACAGATCTGAGGTCTCCTCCAGTCTTTACATGCTGTGAACTATAGGGCCTGTATTTATCAAGCGTCCCAAGGTGCTCATCCAGGATCAGGTCCTCCCTATCTATAACAATCTTCTTCAATATGATCTAAAAATAATATGATCTAAAACCGAAAACTGCTACCTGATTAGCACTCCTACTCTGGTCCTGCAAGGTAAGAGTGGACAACAATAGCTGCTTCAGGTTTGCAGACGGAGCATCCTGCTAATTCCGAACCACAAATCTATAGTTACCGGCGTAATTCACTTATCCAGAGATAACAGGGTAAGTAAAAACGACTAGAATGAACAGAGAAAGGAATCAAGGAGTGGTAAAAGGGATGAAGATGCAGGCCAGGAAGCAGGCCAGGAAGCAGTCATCCTAAACTAAATCCCACCAAGACAGCGTCTTACTAAGAACACTGCCATCTGTGTCAATAAATATCTACAGTACCTGTTAAAGCTACAGATGACACCTCCAATGAGTTTATTATAGTCCCTGCCATTCTGCAGGCAAGTACTCCAGTGCTGTACATTAGCAGGTGTGAATGCAATGGAGGTTGAGGTATGAAGGTGACTCATACAATGATCAATAGGGATTCAACAAGTTTCACATTTTGCAGGTGTTGACAGTCTGTGTCGTCTCTCTCCGGATGCAGTAAATATATTAGGAATGTAAATACATAGGGGATCTGTGTGTGAGGACGCTGAGCTAATGATCTATAAAGAGTTAGTCTTTGCCACCCTTATGACAGCATTATCAAGTAAAATAAAATTGTATTAGTCACATGCGCTGAATATAACAGTTGAAGACCTTACAGTGAAATGCTTACTTACAAGCCCTTAACCAACAATGCAGTTTAAAAAATATGAATAAGAAATGAAAGGAACAAGTAATTAAAGAGCAACAGTGAAATAACAATATTGAGACTATATAGAGAGAGTACCGGTACAGAGTCAATGTGCGGGGGCCCCGGTTAGTTGAGGTAATATGTACATGTAGGTAGAGTTATTAAAGTGACTATGCATAGATAATAAACAGAGAGTAGCAGCGGTGTAAAATAGGGGGTGAGGTGGGCAATGCAAATAGTCTGGGTAGCCATTTGATCAGCTGTTCAGGAGTATTATGGCTTGGGGGTAGAAGCTGTTTAGAAGACTCTTGGACCTAGACTTGGCGCTCCGGTACCGCTTGCTGTGCAGTAGTAGAGAGAACAGTCTATGACTATGGTGGCTGGAGTCTTTGACAATTTTTAGGGCCTTCCTCTGACACCGCCTGGTACAGAGGTCCTGGATGGCAGGAAGCTTGGCCCCAGCGATGTACTGGGCCGTACGCCCTACCCTCTGTAGTGTCTTGCGGTCTGAGGCCGAGCAGTTGCCGTACCAGACAGTGATGCAACCAGTCAAGATTTTCTCGATGGTGCAGCTGTAGAACCTTTTGAGGATCTGAGGACCCATGCCAAATCTTTTCAGTCTCCTGAGGTGGAATAGGTTTTGTCGTGCCCTCTTCACGACTGTCTTGGTGTGCTTCAACCATATTAGTTTGTTGGTGATAGTCTGGCCCTGCGGTCTTGTGAATGTTGACCTGTTTAAAGGTCTTACTCACATCGGCTTCAGAGAGCGTGATCACACAGATGTCCGGAACAGCTGGTGCTCTCATGCATGTTTCAGTTTTCTTTGCCTCGAAGCCAGCCTATAAGTAGTTTAGCGTGTCTGGTAGGCTCGTGTCACTGGGCAGCTCTTGGCTGTGCTTCCCTTTGTAGTCTGTAATGGTTTGCAAGCCCTGCCACATCCGACGAGCATCGGAGCTGGTGTAGGACAAATCGATCTTAGTCCTGTATTGACGCTTTGCCTGTTTAATGGTTCGTCGGAGTGCGGTCTTAGTGCCAGCATCGGTATGTGGTGGTAGACAGCTATGGAAAAAATACAGATGAAAACTCTCTAGGTAGATAGTGTGGTCTACAGCTTATCATGAGATACTCCACCTCAGGTGAGCAAAACCTTGAGACTTCCTTAGATATCGTGCACCCGCTGTTGTTTCTAAATATACATTGTCCGCCACCCTTTGTCTTACCAGTTGCCGCTGTTCTATCCTGCCGATACAGTGTATAACCATCCAGCCGTATGTTGATAATGAAGCATAAGCTAGTATAGTTTTTAATGTCTAGTTGGTAGTTTAATCTTCCTTGTAGGTTGTCGATTTTATTTTCCAATGATTGCATGTTTGCATGTTAGCAGTTTGTCGATCACGTTGGGCTCATCGGACTCGTTAAAGGAAAAAAAAGCTTCTGCCAGTTAGTGGTGAGTAATCGCTGATCTGATGTCCAGAAGTTATTTTTTGGTCATAAGAGACGGCAGCAGCAACATTATGTACAGAAAAAGTTTTTTTTAAATAAGTTATAAACAAGGCAAAAAAATGAACAAAAAACACATTTGGTTAGGAGCACATAAAACGTCAGCCGTCTTCTTCAACGCCATGATACAGGACTTATGAGACATTTCTTATGATGATGACATCTCCGTTATCTTAATGCTCCTCCTTAGGCCTCTTATAACCACAATAAGGTAGCAAATGTTATTGCATATATTTCATCTGCCCCCTGCAGTTCAGACATCATAACAACATTATATCAGAGAGAACCTGTGTGCTCAGGCTGGCAATCACAGTGTTACCATCCATCGGGCCATTATCATCCCATCATCATCACCGTAGGCTGAGCCACATTCTCCTTATTACCCATCCCATCAAGCCAGGCATGTCCTCATCTGTTAGACTGGAGTAATGGCACGGCACCAACAGCTAGTCAGCCACTGCTCCAGAACCACTTTAAAAATATAGAGGCTGACGTCTCAATTCTCTATATAGCCAGTAAAGTAAAACAGCAATCGACTCACTATCCACATATAACAAGCTTATTCCTCAAGTAATGTTTCAGTTTTATTGACAGATTATTTTAGGCTGAACTGGAGTTTTCAGCCAGCCAGTGTTAAGATAGGCTAGTTACCCACATCAGCCCAGGCTATGAGGTGATCTACAATACTGAATGCTCGTCTAGGCAGCACTGGCACAGCATATTCATCTCAATATGCCCTCATTGCAACACTGCAATCAATCAATCAGCCACCAAAAAAAGCTCAGCGGTGTCACACACAAATCCCCCATGTATTTACACCCCTAATATATTTACTGCATCCAGAGAGCGAGGACACAGACTGTCAAAGGCAGGCAGGCAGAGACGGAAGATCATTTGGAGATTCTGCACACAAATTAGTTCCTGCCAGGGTGATACATCATGGAGAATTAAGAGGTCTCTGTCTTAACCTCACCTCACACACCAGAACCTGGGCGGCCGACAGCCATATTGGCACATCTGTCAGGAGAGGATAGAGACAGCCAGGACTGTGTGTGTGTGTGTGTGTGTGTGTGTGTGTGTGTGTGTGTGTGTGTGTGTGTGTGTGACACCCAGGACAGAGACAGAGACAGAGATGGATGGACCAATCACAGCTCCACAATTGGCTGATCTGATCTGACCAGCAATAACCAAGATGGATCCTCCTATCCTGT
Organism: Oncorhynchus nerka; assembly: GCF_034236695.1. Taxonomy (NCBI): domain Eukaryota; kingdom Metazoa; phylum Chordata; class Actinopteri; order Salmoniformes; family Salmonidae; genus Oncorhynchus; species Oncorhynchus nerka. The sequence continues at coordinate 74,509,368 of NC_088397.1, read as the reverse complement.
GTCAGCTTGCAGCGTGCAGAGCCGGGGGAATTCATGTTTAATAATTAGTGTTCACTTCCAGCGAGCACCTCGGAGTCAATTCTACAGAAAATAAGTGTAGGTAGATAGAAGGGGTTGCAAGGCATCCGACCGCAAGGGGCTAGAGGGTGGTGAGTATGGTCCAGTACATCACTGAGGCCGAGTTCCCTGCCATCAAGGACCTCTACACCAGGCGGTATAGACTATAACCCCCGAGTCATAGACTTTTCTCTCAGCTGGAACCAACAGGACCCTGAACAGCTTCTACCCCCAAGCCATAAGACTCTTCCTCCTGCCCTTCGATCCTTCCTGTCCTCGGGCTCGTGCAGTGAGGAGATCTTCGTGGGCTATACTTGGCCTTTTCTCAGGGTTGTAAGTTAGTGGCCTGTTGATATCCCTATACTGGTGTGGGGCCTGTGCTTTGCTAAAGTGGGTGGAGTTGTACGCTGCCTGGTTGTCCCGGTACGGGAGTAACTTTGGATGGGGCCAGTGTCCCCCAACCCCAACCCCATCTGTCTCAGTCTCCAGTATCTATTATGCAACAGTCTATGTGACGGGGGGCTAGGGTCAGTCTGTTATATCCGGTGTAATTTTCCTGTCTTAGCTGGTGTCCTGTGTGACCTTAGGTATGCTCCCTCTAATTCTCCCATCTCTCTCTCTTCCCTCCAGGAGGCCTAGGTAGTCCATGCCTCAGGACTACCTGGCCTTTCTTGCTCACTGGGTTTTAGGCTCGGTTTCTATATAAGCACTTTGTGACAACTGCTGTTGTAAAAAGAGCTCTATAAATAAATGTGATGGATTGATTGACTATTAAAGAAGACTGCTGAATAGCTAATCAAATGGCTATCTGCATTGACTCGTTTTTTGCACTAACTCTCTTCCACTGACTCTATGCACACACCCTGACATCCAACAAGCACACACACACACACACACACACACACACACACACACACACACACACACACACACACCCACCCACACACACATCCCTGCTGCTACTGTCTATTATCTTTCCTGTTGACTAGTCACTTTACCCCTACCTATATGTTAAAAGCTACTTCATACCCCTTCACATCGGCTCGTTACTGGTACTCCCCGCATATAGCCATGTTACTTTTACTCCTTACTGTTATTCACTTGTGTATTCATTCCACGTGCCACTATTTCAATGTTTTATTAAATGTTTCATCTTAACTCTGCATTGTTGGAAAAGGACCCGTCAGTTAGCATTTCTCTGTTAGTCTACACCTGTTGTTCACAAAGCATGAGACAAAGATAATGTTATTTGATTTTATTTGGTTGACAATTCACATCATCAGTGAAAGTCATACACACACACACCAATGACACAATGGGTTATAAACGACGGGTGTTGAGCTGCTATCCTCGCGTGGAGCCTTGTGTCTGAGCCACAGAGGGTGATTGTAAATGCACATTGTAGCACGGCCGCAATGGCTGCCTTTTAACTGGCCTGGAAACTCCTTCCATAGAGAACATTGACATTAGAGTCAAGGTTGTATTTTGAATGGAACCTCCCTTTAACTGAACTTCTGACCATATGGGGGAACAGGGTTTAAACAGAGCAGGTAGTCTGCCTCCTCTCTGTTCTGTTCTGCCACGGCTTGGTTTGCCATGGTTCAGTGACCACCGCAGCACCACCATCAGAGAGAGAGGAGGGAGGAGGAGTGGTAAAGGGTAAGAAACAAGGGTGATGTGGGGAGAGGGGATACAGGAAAGCGAGAAGGTGTGTGTATGTGTGAGAGAACGAGCGAGCGAGAGTGAGTGAGTGAGTGAGTGAGTGAGTGAGTGAGTGAGTGAGTGAGTGGAGTGAGTGAGTGAGAGAGTGAGAGAAACAGAGAGAGATCAGGTAAAGAGTGAAGAGAGAGAAGGAGCCAACACACACATGGCACATGCTCTGTTGCATTCTAGGACAAAACTAGTTTCCTGAAGGCAGTCTGATCTTTGGAGCCATTCTGCATGTTCTCATCCACAACAACAGCAACAACATGTAATGGTTGCTTTAAAGATGTAAACACAGAGAAACAGACAATAGTACAAAGTTTTCATAACAAATCGGCAACCTGCATTTTTGGACACCGATTATGGCCCATTACATTGCACTCCACAAGGAGACTGCGTGGCAGGCTGACCACCTGTTATGCGAGTGCAGCAAGGAGCCAAGGGAAGGTGCTAGCTAGCATTAAACGTATCTTATAAAAAACAATCAATCTTAACATAATCACTAGTTCAACTAGTAATATCATCAACCATGTGTAGTTATCTAGCTTGTCCTGCGTTGCATATAATCGATGCGGTGCCTGTTAATTTATCATTGAATCACAGCCTACTTCACCAAACGGGTGATGATTTAACAAGCGCATTCGCGAAAAAAGCACTATTGTTGTACCAATGTGTACCTAACCATAAACATCAATGCCTTTATTAAAATCAATACACAAGTATTTATTTTTAAACCTGCATATTTAGTTAATATTGCCTGCTAACATGAATTTCTTTTAACTAGGGAAATTGTGTCACTTCTCTTGCATTCTGTGCAAGCAGAGTCAGGGAATATGCAGCAGTTTGGGTCGCCTGGCTCGATGCGAACTATGTGAAGACCATTTCTTCCTAACAATGACCGCAATTAATTTGCCAGAATTGTACATAATTATGACATAACATTGAAGGTTGTGCAATGTAACAGCACTATTTAGACTTAGGGATGCCACCCGTTAGATAAAATACGGAACGGTTCCGTATTTCACTGAATGAATAAACGTTTTGTTTTCAAAATGATAGTTTCCGGATTTGACCATATTAATGACCTAAGGCTCATATTTCTGTGTGTTATTATATTATAATTAAGTCTATGATTTGATAGAGCAGTCTGACTGAGCGGTGGTAGGCAGCAGCAGGTTCATAAGCATTCATTCAAACAGCACTTTCCTGCATTTGCCAGCAGCTCTTTGCTGTGCTTCAAGCATTGAGCTGTTTATGACTTCAAGCCCATCAACTCCAAGAATAGGCTGGCAATAATATAGTGCCTATAAGAACATCCAATAGTCAAAGGAATATGAAATACAAATGGTATAGAGAGAAATAGTCCTATAATTCCTATAATAACTACAACCTAAAACATCTTACCTGGGAATATTGAAGACTCATGTTAAAAGGAACCACCAGCTTTCATTTGTTCTCATGTTCTGAGCAAGGAACTTAAACGTTAGCTTTTTTACATAGCACATATTGCACTTTTACTTTCTTCTCCAACACTTTGTTGTTTTTGCATTATTTAAACCAAATTGAACATGTTTCATTATTTATTTGAGACTAAATTGATGTTATTGATGTTTTATATTAAGTTCAAATAAAAGTGTTCATTCAGTATTGTTGTAATTGTCATTATTACAAATATTTGTTTTTAAATGTAAAATACCAATTAATCATTATCTGCTTTTTTTGGTCCTCCAATAATCGGTATCGACCTCTAGTTGAGATCTGGTGACTGAGGCGCACACATACACCCACAAACCCTTAAAATGCCCCTATACTCCTTTAAGACCCCTCTTTCAAAGTCACAGATCCCTTCATCTAGCCATGGCAGCTGAAATAATGGGCAACTGGGTTTTCTTTATTTGGGCAGTTACCTGTATATCATGGACTCAAGGGTTGTACAGCAGAATTCATCACGACTTGAATGAGTGTTAGACAAATGAGTCATGCTGTTCATTGACTTACACCAAGGCTAATGTAGCTAGCTTCATCACAACACAATGCCAGGACACAGAAATGGAATACAAGCCCAACAATGTATCAAGAGACTGATGCCATGTCTACATAAATATGACTCATCTCAAATCCAACTGGTTTCATCCAACTGCGGGGCAATATAAAAGCTCTGAATAAAAAGTAAGAACTACACACTCAGAGACAAACAAGAAACAAACACACACAGAGAGAGAGAGAGAGAGAGAGGAAAGGGGGATAATGAAAAAGCTTCAGAAAGAGAAAAAAAGAACTGATAAATGATGCAGATCTGAGTTCCTGCGGGGGTCTCATGGTGTGAGACATCATCTCATGAAAAATGCCTTCGCCGAGCACACACATGCCTTGAATAACCTTTAATCACATTCCCGGGTGTGGGTTTCTGTGTAACTTATTTAGTGTTTCATAACTAAAGTACACACACTGCATTGAGAGTGAGACACAGTACACCTCTCTCTTCTGTGCAGCAAATGTGAAAGAATAAGAAGTAGGTTAGGTTAACCTTCTCTTAATGTTGTAAAGTGTAAATTAGAATATTGAAATCTGCACAACATTTTCTATCCTTTCATTTGCATCTGCAACATTTTGACTTTCTGCATTAGGCAGTTTCCCTGGCAGAGAACAAGTATATAAAATATGTGAAATATCGATTTCTGATTGACACAGTGAATTACTTGCACAACACCAGAGAGGTGTATTGAAAGAGTAAAGGATAAAAAGCTATAGAACCTTGGTAGAGACTGGTAAATGATAAAATGATTATCCTGACAACTGAGTGGAATATAGAGGAGGCTCAAACTCTGGTGTCAGGTGATATGAATCGCAACATATGTCAGACACTACACCATCCAAGGCAGGGTTACCTCACGAGACCGACTCATGTCCACTACATATGCAAGAATGGCTGACAGGAATCCTATTCAATAACTAGGCATGCCAAAGGGTGAATGACTGAAATGTGTGCAGGTAGATAGAGGCGTACTAGCTCTCCATAACAGTGGCTGAGGCATCCTGCTTCTTCTACAATAGTCTGGTCTCCATAGCAGAAAGTACAGATCAAAGCTCATTAGGAGAACAGAACTGTAGGGGATATGAAGGGGGGAGTGGTGAAGCCGGAGAGTAAGAGCGATGGAGAAAGGAAGGGAGAGAGTAAGGTGAAGGAGGTAGGGAAAGAGGAGAGTGAGAAATCTGTGTGAGAGAGATGCATAGGGTGAGGGAGCAGTATCCTTGCTGAAGGCACTACTCCTCTGGCTGCAGTTATCAATTAGCCTGGAATCCTAACTTCTATGCTCCAGTTGCACCTGGTGTTATCCATGGTCTCCACTCCCCCATGTACTAAAGCTACAGCTGAGGTTCTAGGGTTGTCATGGTACCCGTATTGCGTTACTCAGAGGCATCGTGGGAAAAAAAGAAAGAAAAAAATCCTGAGGAAAACAGTCCTAACAGCCTTATGTTGTCACCGAGAATCACATGTTTCTTTTCCAAGCTATAGCACAAACAAAGAGTTTAGTCTGCTTTGTGTTTTCCTTTTTGCCATGAAAAATCAGTGATCGCGATACTGGTATAATGACAACCCTAAGCTGAACACAGAGAGACACAGTAGTAACAGTAGTAACAGATGCTAGTTTGCCCGACCACTGTGAGAGAGCTGAGGGCTCTTCACAGAGGAACACTACAACAGGATAATGGCACAGAGGACTGGGAAAGGATGGAGGCTGGCTGGAGTCAATTACAGCATACGAGAGAACGTCAGTTATTCCAACCAAGTATGTTCTTTTTAATTCTTTATAACCTTTATTCCCCAGGTGGTCCTATTAGGACCAAAATACCTCTTCAAAAGACCTACTGTAGCATGTAGCAGCAGACTAACCCAGGCCAGGCTGTAGTGGCTGCTACAATGCCTGTATACGTCTCCATTCCCTCCCACGTGGCTCTTAATAACCATTTAGCTGCTATGGCACGCTTGTCCTTCCCCCTTTCACAGCCCATAGACACTAATTACTTCTCTAAAGCAACGCTGGACAACATTTCTCTTCTGTCTTCCCTTTCTCCAATGGCTCCATTTAACTCAGTCACAATGAGCTAGCTGCCTCACCATTAACCCTGCTGTCATTTACTCACAGTGCTTCTGACTACATATTCCCCCTACAATACAAAGCACACTGAGGCAAAATAGCTTTTAGCTGTCTGAATCCATATAGCTCAGTGTCAACACAGGTTCAGTGTCCAACAACTAAGACAGGTTTGAATAGAGAGCATGACACATTAAAAGCTCAGAGAGCACAGAGAGAGGCCTGGCAGACAGGCTGCAGAGGCTAGGGTTTGCTATGTGCTAAGTGCTATGACTACAAAGGCAATTACAATTAGTGAAACTATCTTTACCATATTCTGAACTGCAACCTAACCAATAGCTTTATTTAAGTGTTTAGGTGTATTGTACAAAGAATGTCAGAACAGTGTGGACAATAACTACAGTTGCCCCCTGAGCTGACACTACAGCAGTAACTGTAACACATGGAAATATGAGTAAACATTACTATCAATGATCTATGGGTGGTGATCCTTGTAAAATAGGTATTCTGACTTCAATGGGTCTTCCTAAATAAAGGTTCTCTTCTCTCAGCATCAAGGACAAAATAATCTCTCGTGGACAGATCTACATAAACATAACTGGTGCCGTCGAATCTGTCAGGATTGAAGGGAATATGTAGCATATTCTTTCCAATGTTTGGGTTTTTCTTAACTGTTTATTTGAACAAATCACAAATTTGTTGGTGTTAGCGTCTTTGGAATGTCAGAAGGGGAGGAGACATTCAGCCTGTAACTTGCAAAGAGAGAGCGGAGCTCCTCGTTCCAGTTCCAAAAGCAGGTTTGGATACAGATAAGCACCTAAATTGGAACACAGTGGCTGTACAGTAACATGCTATACATGACGTCAAAGCTCAAGGTCTACGCTTCACAGCAAAGTATTGGTTTTGACTGACAGCGGTTCTGCCCCCATCCCTCCCACAAACTGGGCAACTTTTGCAAATGTGTTGTCTGAGTGAGGTAAATGCTAGAAATAAAGACGACTCAATGTATTTTGAAAGATGAGATGTTGAGGATTATAATAAATAACGCTTTGATTTCATACAAGCAAGTCAAACAACTGTTAGTCTTGACTTTCCCATATCATTCCCATACAGTAACAAAATGAAATGGCACCATTGCTGGGTTGTTCTGAACAGAATGAGCCTAATGTTTTTTGTATTGTGAAGACATTTGGCAGGGAACACGCATCTGAATGTACTCATGACTAGGGCTGGGTGATATACTATACAATAAAATTAATTAAATGTACACTATCGTTCAAAAGTTTAGGGTCACTTAGAAATATCCTTGTTTTTGAAAGTAAGCACATTTTTTGTCCATTTAAAATAACATCAAATTGATCAGAAATACAGTTGAAGACATTGTTAATGTTGTAAATGTGGCACGCCTGCTCCCGCTCTACCCCCCTGGCGCTCGAGGGCGCAAGGCTGCCCGGCACTACGCTCTGCTGCCACCATCATTTATGCACACCTGCCTTCCCTTGTCACGCGCTTCAGTGATATTGGACTCACCTGGACTCACTCAGTCACCTGTTTATTACCTCCCCTATATGTGTCAGTTCCCTGCTCTGTTCACCTGGACTCACTCAGTCACCTGTTTATTACCTCCCCTATATGTGTCAGTTCCCTGCTCTGTTCACCTGGACTCACTCAGTCACCTGTTTATTACCTCCCCTATATGTGTCAGTTCCCTGCTCTGTTCACCTGGACTCAGTCACCTGTTTATTACCTCCCCTATATGTGTCAGTTCCCTGCTCTGATCCCCACTGCTGTATTGTTTGTCTTATGTCCGTGTGACCCGTGTGCTGACGCTGTTCCTGTCTTGTTCTATGTCTGTTCCCGAATAAATATCTGTACCTGCTTCTTCTGTCCGGCGTCGGTGCTGACAGAATTACTACTGTAGCTGGAAACGGCAGATTTTTTTATGGAATATCTACATAGGCGTACAGAGGCCCATTATCAGCAACCATCACTCCTGTGTTCCAATGGCACATTGTGTTAGCTAATCCAAGTTTATCATTTTAAACGGCTAATTGATCATTAGAAAACCATTTTGCAATTATGTTAGCACTGCTGAAAACAGTTGTTCTGATTAAAGAAGGAATAAAACTGGCATTCTTTAGACTAGTTGAGTATCTGGAGCATCAGCATTTTTGGGTTCGATTACAGGCTCAAAATGGCCAGAAATAAAGAACTTTCTTCTGAAACTCATCAGTCTATTCTTGTTCTGAGAAATGAAGGCTATTCCATGTGAGAAACTGCCAAGAAACTGAAGATCTCGTACATCGTGTACTATTCCCTTCACAGAACAGCGCCAACTGGCTCGAACCAGAATAGAAAGAGGAGTGGGAGGCCCCAGTGCACAACTGAGCAAGAGGACAAGTACATTAGTGTCTAGTTTGAGAAACGGACGTCTCACAAGTCCTAAACTGGCAGCTTCATTAAATAGTACCCACAAAACACCAGTCTCAACAGTGAAGAGGCGACTCCGGGATGCTGGCCTTCTAGGCAGAGTTCCTCTGTTCAGTGTCTATGTTCTTTTGCGCATCTTAATATTTTCTTTTTATTGGCCAGTTTGAGATGTTGCTTTTTCTTTGCAACTCTGCCATTCTGGTACTGCTACCAACATTTTAGCACTGAATGTTATGTGCTAGCTGTGTAGTCTGTGCTAATAAATGTGCAGTGACCGTAAAAATATGCATTTGTATAAGGAATCGGCAACTCGTTCTCATATTCTTATCCAGGTAGGCTACTTGATTTCAACGTGTAAACAAAGTGAACAGGCTGTTGTTCAAACAGTTGGAGATGGACAGGAGGGTCTATTCATAACCTGTTCAACTGCTCTACCTTACAAGCAAGCAAATAGATCCAAGTTAGCTAGACTTTAAATATAATGATTAGCTGGCTACTCACTAGCAGTGGGCTTGTGCTTGCGAGATTGTTTATGAGAGCTGATTTCATTTTCTCTAACGTCTGCTACCAGAAGTTGGACTGAATGGCAGAGCAGTCTAAGGCACTGCATCGCAGTGCTAGTGGCGTCACAACAGACTACAGATTAGATCCAGGGCTGTACCACAACTGGCCGTGATCGGGAACCTCATAGGGCAGCGCACAATTGGCCTAGCGTCGTACGGGTTAGGGGAGGGTTTGGCCGTGGTAGGCCATCATTGTCATCAAGAATTTGTTCGTAACTGACTAGCCTAGTTACATAAAGGTTAAATAAATAAAACATTTGTGGATGTGCATGGATCTGGTTACATTTGTAACAAAATTGGCATTTTCATCGACTTGAAAGCCAAATCAGTGATTTTTGCAAAAACAATATTTTTATAAAATACAATTATTACCACCCATCTTATGGTTGAAGGCTTATATTTAGTATAAGTTTAATTTACAAGTCCTGAATTCATTAGATTATTACTGACTGTTTGAAATGCAGTGTATTGATCTTTAATTGTGGAACAAAGCTTATTTAGAGAGAATCTTTTTAGGCCATATCACCCAGCCCTGCTTGTGTCTCTACTCTGTGTGCACCAACATTCTGATCTGATTCTCTGAATTGCCTTTATGAAAACCTAACACTGTAAGATTGTTTTTAGAATGCGTAAACAACAACAGTCATTTTGTGATGGTGGGATGCAGGGCTGTGTTCCAAAGAAAACAAATACAAGTTTGCTTGCTCTAGTTCCTCAACAGCACAGCTAGGAGAGCTCAAAATAGCACCTTATGGTTGAAGTCTCTTCTTTGAGTCATAAAAGTGCATTGGAAATACATGTGTGTGTGTGTGTGTGTGTGTGTGTGTGTGTGTGTGGCCACTTCGAGACAACAGTTAGTCCTCTCACTGAAACCCATGTCATTTTTTTTGTTGCACCTACCCCAAATGTTCCATGAATATTCTTGTCCTGTTACTGAATGTATGTTCCATGAATATTCTTGTCCTGTTACTGAATGTATCCAGAGTATTTTTAGATTTCGTTATCAACAATGTGGCAAAAAGTAAAATGCACATTAAATTGACAGTATAATGTTTGGATTCAGTCTTGAGTCAGATGAAGTGTTTAGTTCTCACCTTTAGTCTAATAATTTTCCCATATTCAAACTGTTCCCTTTGATTGCTACCATGGTTATGCATTTCCATATTTCTTCTGTAAGAAACATTCCAATACAGCAAATTCCCACCAGTGTATGGAGTTCAAATGTACCCAGAGCTTAATTGAGCAGCTGACCAATTACACAACACTTTAGTTCTGGGTTAACCGATGATTAAGGAGGAGAAGAAGTGTACTAAAAATAACTTTATCCTACTTCATGCTCCAAAGGAAACATCACTGGGAATATAACCGTTAAATTAGTTCATTCGTATAGCTCTTTCCACAAAGGCAAAGTGGAATTGGAAAGAGGTTTGAAAGGATTTTTTAGTGTTCTTTTCCTTTTTAAATATTTTTAAATATGACAGATTTTTATAGGACTGCAGGCGGTGCTAAAATAAGCAGGAGGGAGGTAGTGAGAATGACTTTTCAAGCATAATATACAATCCAAAGAGGCAGAATATCATTCGTTTCCATCTCACTTCAGCCTTGTCCTACTCAGATGGCCGAGAGCACTTTGTTCATGTTCTCATCTAATGGGAAATTTGCGCAGTTAGTGGATATGAATAGGACCAGGGATACTACTTCTAGCTTTTCGATTCAAATTCAAGCCGCTGCTTTTGAGGATCACAGTGAGGTAGCTGGCTAGCAGCACAATGGTTGTAAAAAAGCACATTCAGTGAATTAATCACATATAGGCCTACACACAAACACTTCTTGAGCGTACACACCCACAGACATACAGTACATACACCCACCCACAGCATGTCTTGAATAACCAAAGGCACAAAGTAAATGTATGCATGATGAATCATCTATTAGATCTGAAACCTTATTGAAGGCTGCCCTGCAACATATACCTCATCATCAGACCTTGTGAAAGTTTTTCTGGACATAACTGTACTTTAAAATATGTTAATTTAGCTCTAGCTAGGGATGTGCACGTTTATATGAATATCCGAATGTACGTTAGTCTTCAAATACTTGTCTGAGTATTTATTTCTGACAGAAAAAAATATATGTAGGCCTCTTTTAACACTGAAAAGGCTTTTTCTAAACTAACTAAAATATTCATGTGACATTGTTACATAGAAAGATATACCAAGACATTTGAAAGTATTAATTAAATAAAACAAACCTTTAAATTGAGTTTCTATGACGTGTACCATGCTCCCCATAAGAAGACCAGTACCATTCATGTCTGTAGCTTGTTGTTTATGTTGACCAATCGAAGCGGCTCAATGTGTAGCAATTAGAGTGAGAGTTCACTAATGCACAATGGAATTAAAAGTTAGCAAAAGGAGGAGAAGTAGGCTACAACGGGCAACTAACAGGTAGGCTGTTGTGTTAACTGAACGGGGTTGGGGGAAAAGCGCAGCATATGGCCTCGTTTAGCCTAACTAGCCTCTCTAGGCTACTCCAGTCAAGACAGGTACTGCTATATGGGATGATAAATAACATTGTGGCTACTACAAGTTAGCTAGTCTTGGCTGTAGCCGAGTTTCCTTGGCGTCTCTCTTTCTCCATCCATCTGCTCCCTCCAATGACTGTAAGACTCGCTCCCATCTCACACACACCGTCCCCTCTGCAGCTGCAGCAATAGAGCGCCAGCCTTTCCCCCAAGCCCAGCAGTGCTCAGGTTAAAAACATACGTTTAAGAAACACATGTATGGCTGAATGGTGCTCACAAGGACCACACTAGTTCCTACTCCAGCACAGAATCCATAACACACATCAACAACTACTCCCTGTAGCTACCATTCGGAGGGAGAGAGGTAAAGAGGGAAAGAGGGAAAGAAGAGTTGAATTATGAGCAACAAAAACAAAGTAGGAGTGTAGAGGATATTGGGAAGGATTTGGAAAGAAGGGAGAAAAGTTGGGACGGAGAAAGGTTGTAAATCAATTAAAGACAAAATAGGAAGATTACAGAGTTACAGTAAGGTAATATGTCTCTACAGCCACAGTCCAATTAGGTTTGACCCATCTCCTTAATTGGTCAGAGAAGAGCAAGAGACATAATCCTAGAGAGGAATTAGGGCTAGAACCTGTGGCAAAAAAGTGAATCGATCTTGCCTGGGGACAAAGCTGTACCACTATTGAGGGTAAAATTACTCACCTGAATAAGCCCAGTAGGAGTCTCCTCCTGCCGCCCTCCTCTCCCTCACCCTGCCCCCCTTGCTCCCATGATGCTCTTTTTCTACTGGCCCCGACTGGCCACCCTGTAGAGCTGAGGGAAATAGAGAGACAGAGGTTAGAGGTCATAAAGAATATATAAGAAAAACCTAATATTGAGTTGCACCCCTTTTGCCCTCAGAACAGCTTCAATTTGTTGGGGCATGGACCCTACAAGGTGTCGAAAGCGTTCCACAGGGATGTGCCCCATGCTCCATGTTGACTCCAATGCTTCCCACAGTTGTGTAAAGTAGGCTTGATATCCTTTGGGTGGTTGACCATTCTTGATACACACGGGAAACCCAGCAGTATTGCAGTTCTTGACACACTACTACTATACTACTACTACACTACTACTATACTACTACTACTATACCCGGTTCAAAAGCACTTCAATCTTTTGTCTTGCCCATTCACCCTCTGAATGGCACACATACACTATCCATGTCTCAATTGCCTCAAGGCTTAAAAAATATTATTTAACCTCCCCCGGTCTCCTCTCTTCCCCTTTCCTTCACTGATCGAAGTGGATTTAACAAGTGACATCAATAAGGTATCATAGCTTTCACCTGGATTCACCTGGTCAGTCTGTCATAGAAAGAGCAGGTGTTCTTAAAAGTCTAAGCCCTGTTTAAGCTGGGGGAGTACTACTAAACTATATGGAATAGTTTTAAGAAGGTTGTACCAAAGATCATTTTACTATTTGATTTAGAATTTTAAGACTTTTTTTTTTGAAGTATCAAAAAAAACTGAAACAATTATTTGATGAAAAATGGAAGGAAGTTTGTTTTGAAGTGTCTTTCCTCTATCTGAGAGATACAGTACATGGCTGACACATGCTCGTCAAACATGGCATTCCAAAATCATGGGCATTAATATGGAGTTACTCCCCCCTTTGCTGCTATAACAGCCTCCACTTTTTATGGAAGGCTTTCCACTAGATTTTGGAACATTGCTGCGAGACTTGCTTCCATTCTGCCACAAGAGCATTAGTAAAGTCAGGCACTGATATTGGGCGATTAGGCCTGGCTCTCAGTCGGCGTTCCAATTCATCCCAAAGGTGTTCGGTGGGGTTGAGGTCAGGGCTTTTGCGGGTCAGTCAGGTTCTTACACAGCGATCTCGACAAACTATTTCTGTACGGACCTCGCTTTGTGCACGGAGGCATTGTCATGCTGAAACAGGAAAGGGCCATCCCAAAACTGTTACCACAAAGTTGGAAGCACAGAATCATCTAGAATGTCATTGTATGCTGTAGCGTTAAGATTTCCCTTCACTGGCCTAGCCCGAACCATAAAAAAACGGTCCCAGACCATTATTTCTCCATCAACAAACTTTACAGTTGGAAATGGCACTATGCATTCGAGCAGGTAGCGATCTCATGGCATCCGCCAAACACAGACTCGTCTGTCAGACTGCCAGATGGTGAAGCGTGATCCATCACTCCATAGAACGCACTTCCACTTCTCCAGAGTCCAATGGCGGCGAGCTTTACACCACTCCAGCCAACACTTGACATTGCGCATGGTGATCTTAGGCTTATGTGCAGCTGCTCGGCCAAGGAAACCCATTTCATTACGCTTCCGACAAGCTGACGTTGCTTCCAGAGGCAGTTTGGAACTGGGTGGTGAGTGTTGCAACCGAGGACAGACGATTTTTACGCGCCATGCGCTTCAGCGGTCCCGTTCTGTGAGCTTGTGTGTGGCCCACCACTTCGCGGGGTAGCAGTCGTTGCTCCTAGATGTTTCCACTTATATTTCCACAATAACAGTTTCCACTTATGTTTCCACAATAACAACACTTATAGTTGATCGGGGCAGCTCTAGCAGGGCAGAAATCTGTCGAACTGACTTGGTGGAAAGGTAGCATCCTGTGACGGTGCCATGTTGAAAGTCACTGAGCTCTTCAGCACGTTCCATTCTACTAACAACGTTTGTCTATTGGGATTGCATGGTTGTGTACTCGATTTTATAGACCTGTCGGGTGTGGCTGAAATAGCCGAACCCACAATTTTGAAAGGGTGTACACATACTGTTGGCCATGTAGTGTATAAGAAAGATCAGGAAAAACTGAATAATACACTGAATAAAATATTCACTATATGGAACAACGATGTTTATTCTGAAGTGTCTGTCCTACTGTATTTCTACGAGATATAAGATAGATCAGGAAACATTTGTTGTTGTTTTTTTACATGTTTTGAACCACTTATTTTTGTCACTAAACAGTCTCCATATACTGTATACTTCCATTAATGTTTTCAACGGGTAACGGGGGACCTTCAGAGGCCTGCGGGGTGTCTTGCATTTAAACAGAGGGATAATATTATTGTGTAGCCCAAACTGTTCAGACACTACAGACATAAGTTGGCAGATCGGCTGTACCCACTTCAGACGAGTTACAAGACGCTTCTGGGGGTCGTAGAGCAAAACGGAGAACACCATCATGTTCGTGGGAGTCTCATCTTTCCATAGGGGCGTCATAATATTTTGGATGCTACAGATGATTTTGTGAGAAGAGCGATTTTCGGGCTGTCTCATGGTCTGAAAAACACTGCTCTAACTCTGTCACCTTTCACTACAAATGCAGAGTGTTACATACTGATATCTCTAGCTTAAACTGACAGATTTTTATGGGGATGTTTTTGTTATGCTAATTAGATTTCCGAAGGGGCGTGGACATCGACCTTAGGGGGTTAATGTTTTGTATAGTCAGTGTATGTTAGAAATGTCTAAACATGGGCCTCCCGAGTGGTGCAGCAGTCTACAGCAGTGCATGGCAGTGCTAGAGGTGTTACTACAGACCCAGGTTCATTCCTGAGCTGTGCCACAACTGGCACTGGCCGGGAGTCCCATAGGACGATGCACAATTGGCCCAGCGTCATCGAGGTTAAGGGAGGGTTTGGCCGGTGGGGCTTTATTTGGCTCATCGCAAACTAGCAACTCCAGCCAGCGGGCTGACCCCGGTCGCCAGTTGAACAGTGTTTCCTCCAAAACATTGGTGCGATTGGTTAAGTAGCGCGGTTAGTCGGGTTATGACACTTGGCTCCACTTTCACCTCTCCCGAGTCCGTTGAGGAGTAGCAGCGATGATACAAGATCAGAACAATTGGGGAGAAAAAGGGAGCAAAATACTTTTTTTTTTTTTTTTTTACAAATAATAAATTAAAAACATTTCTATACTTAGATTTTGGTGGGCTTTTGGTACACCTACCCTATTGTTTCATATTTTCTGTATTTACATTGAAGTAAAAATGTTTTGGGATCAAAAGTATATAAAAAGTATATAAAAAATTACAAAGGTATAATTCTAACTGCAATACAAAGTTATAAAATACAAAAAAAGTGTTCCTGGTCTTTGTATGTTAAACTCTAGGGAATGGGATAGATGTTGCCGTCTCAGCCTCAGGCAGGTCAATTAAGCCAAACTGCTGAGTAGGAGCCAGAACAATCTGGGCAATCATCCAAAATGATGAAGAGGGCAAAGAAAGAAAGGAACCATTCTGTGAGCCTTTATAACACCACAAAACTATGAAGACTGGAGCTGTAGATGGGTGTGGGTGGGATAACTCTTGAGAGGTCAAAGGTTTTTAGGGGGTTTGTGGTGCAACAGAACATGGATAGGATACTGTACTTATTGTATATCATGCACTGACACAAAGGTGACCCAAACAATGTACACTCTTCACTTCCTCTGTACTTCCTCTGTAACCCTTTCATAAAATAACCCTACTTTGCCATCCATTTTGTAGTGATGAAGGGAGAGTGAGATGGAGAGAGAGTTCAATCAGGGCAGAACAGAACATGCTGTGGGGGTTAAACAGCCAGAGACCTGGAGAAACAGAATAGGCTCTGGTGGTATACAGCCAGAGACCTGGAGAACCAGATGATAGTTTGATTGGCCCACAGGCCTTACCAGCAAAAGCAGGAGAAGACTGCCTGCCCCCACGAGACCAGCCCACACAGTAACCACAGCCCAGGTGTCATCATTGCTACACACAACGTAATGCTTTTTATTCCTCATTGCCTCCTGTATGGATCATGTAACCTACAGTATGTGTCCGTCTTCCCTCTGTGTGGATCATGTAACCTACAGTATGTGTCTGTCTTCCCTCTGTGTGGATCATGTAACCTACAGTATTTGTCTGTCTTCCCTCTGTGTGGATCATGTAACCTACAGTATGTGTCTGTCTTCCCTCTGTGTGGATCATTTAACCTACAGTATTTGTCTGTCTTCCCTCTGTGTGGATCATGTAACCTACAGTATTTGTCTTTCTTCCCTCTGTGTGGATCATGTAACCTACAGTATGTGTATGTCTTCCCTCTGTGTGGATCATGTAACCTACAGTATGTGTCTGTCTTCCCTCTGTGTGGATCATGTAACCTAGAGTATGTGTCTGTCTTCCCTCTGTGTGGATCATGTAACCTATATTATGTGTCTGTCTTCCCTCTGTGTGGATCATTTAACCTATAGTATGTGTCTGTCTTCCCTCTGTGTGGATCATTTAACCTATAGTATGTGTCTGTCTTCCCTCTGTGTGGATCATTTAACCTACAATATGTGTCTGTCTTCCCTCTGTGTGGATCATGTAACCTACAGTATGTGTCAGTCTTCCCTCTGTGTGGATCATTTAACCTATAGTATGTGTCTGTCTTCCCTCTGTGTGGATCATTTAACCTATATCATGTGTCTGTCTTCCCTCTGTGTGGATCATTTAACCTATAGTGTGTGTCTGTCTTCCCTCTGTGTGGATCATTTAACCTATAGTATGTGTCTGTCTTCCCTCTGTGTGGATCATGTAACCTACAGTATGTGTCTGTCTTCCCTCTGTGTGGATCATTTAACCTATAGTATGTGTCTGTCTTCCCTCTGTGTGGACTTTAACCAGAAGTAATGATCACCACCATCAGGGTTGATCCAAGAGGGAGGTGGAACAACAACAATAATAGTTTATCTGAAAACCCTCAGAGCCCTTTGATACTCGAGGCTGCTCTCACACACACTCACCATCCATCAACTGCATTCAGACAGTGCCTGGATTTCCTGAACAAACTGTATTCTGGAAATTGATGAGGAGGCTGTACTGTGCACAGAAATATAAACTGCAATTTGGAAATAACCAAATGGAAAAATCGAGTCCATGATTTTTCGTTCTGATAAGGTTGTTTAGGTGGTTTCAGATTACTGCCCATTCATGACGCCCAGTTACAGGCTGAGAAGCTACACAATATATAAAAAGTATGTGGACACTTTCAAATTAGTGGATTCAGCCATTTCAGCAAGACCCGTTACTGACAGGTGTATAAAATCAAGCACAAAGCCATGCAATCTCCATAGACAAACAGTGGCTGTAGAATAGCCTTACTCAAGAGCTCAGAGACTTTCAATGTGGCACCGTCACAGGATGTCAACTTTCCAACAAGTCAATCCGTCAAATGTCTGCCCTGTTAGAGCAGCAATGTTCCAACATCTAGAGGAAGAGTGGAGGCTGTTACAGCAGCAAAGGGGGGACCACCTCCATTAATGCCCATGATTTTGAAATGAGATGTTCAATGAGCAGATGCCCACAAACTTTTGATCAGGTACTGTATGTTAGCTGCTGCCTGCAGGAGGGGGAAGGAGAGAGACACATCCCCAACACATCTCCTAGAGTGTACCAGTAACAGAGATACTGGGCTCTGGCTTAGGCTATGAACTTGCACGTGGGGGGGTGGTATGCTCTTACCATGTACCTCATTGAACCAGGTTATCCACTGAGAGAGGGGAGACAGGGAGCTGTCCATCCCTGCGTTTGAAAGACTAGCCACATAGATACAGTAAAGATTTTCAATGTTCTCTGAGAGCCTACCCTGGGTGTGTGTGTGTCTGCACTTTACAAAGGTCTCTGACTTCTCTCTCCTTCAGCTGAGCGCAACACTACAGTAGTGGTGTAGGTAAGCAATATTAGAAAGCCTCCATCTTACATTGACTCAGTCATCAAATACACTCATCCTACCCTGCAACCTTTAATGCTCTGTTCTCAGTAGCTCCTCTCTCGCCCACCTCAGCCCAATTACCAGATACCAAAGATCATCTTTTAGGCCAACGCACTCAGAGACCCAAACATCTTAGATGCCTGCTGCAACTTGGTAAACATTTCCTTCTGCCAAGAACATTTAGAACTATAATAATACCACCCACCACCCCTCCTACAAATGGAAGTGTATGTACCCAGGATAGGGCTGTGGAAGTGTAGCCATGCCTATTATTTGAGAACACCCACTCCTCTCTAGTATTGTGTCATTGGGGAGTAGGGGGCTGATTGTAACTTTAGCCTTAGGAGTCAGAGGGGGATTCCTTTATTATTCTACAGCCCCCTCTTGAGAGTGACACACACACACCTCTCCTCTGCCCAGCACAGTTCTTACTGATAGTTGCATCATTAGAAGGGGGATTCATTAAGACTCTTCTCTCTGGCTTCAGGTGGTGCACTGTGCTGTTATGATCAAAAAGGTAACACTATCTCTTCAGCACCACAACGCTGATCTGGGAGGAAGTCATTGATGCTATATGAATAAGACAATTAATGACTCATGTTTTGTTAGCATCAATGAGCATATGAGGGATACAAAGCACTTGGTATGCATGTAGTAATTTTGGCTTTTGAGATGTAAGACAGACAGATGTCAGTGATCCAGACTTTTCTTTGATGTTCAGAAATACTGACAGGTGTCAGAAAATGGCTTCTATTGAAACATATTGAAACATATCTCCTGTCTGTGATGATGGGAGGTGAAAGAGCCAGCAGCTTATATCTAAATTGATAGTGTGGCAAGATGAATAGAGATAGAAAGAGGGGGACAGAGATAGAGGGGTAGAGTGAGACAGACACACAGAGTGAGACAGAGAGAGCGCATAGCCTCGCTATTGAGAGGCCGCCGTAGGCAGACATGGCTCTCAAGAGAAGACAGGCTATGTGCACACTGCCCACAGAATGAGGTGGAAACTGAGCTGCACTTCCTAACCTCCTGCCCAATGTATGACCATATTACAGACACATATTTTCCTCAGATTACACAGATCCACAAAGAATTCGAAAAAACAAATCCATTTTGATAAACTCCCATATCTATTGTGTGAAATACCAGTGTGCAGCACAGCATCAAGATTTGTGACCTGTTGCCACAGGAAAGGGCAACCAGTGAAGAACAAAGCACATTGTAAATACAACCCATATTTTTGTTTATTTATTTGCCCTTTTGTATTTTCACTACTTGCACATTGTGATAACACTGTATATAGCCATAACACGACATTTGAAATGTCTCTATTCCTTTGGAACTTTTGTGAATGTAATGTTTACATCTAATTTGTTATTGTTTATTCTACTTTTGTTTATTATCTATTTCACTTGCTTTGGCAATGTTAACATTTGTTTCCAATGCCAATAAAGCCCTTTTAATTTAATTGAGAGAGAGAGAGAGAGAGAGAGAGAGAGAGAGAGAGAGAGAGAGAGAGAGAGAGAGAGAGAGACAGAGAGAGGGAGAGAGAGAGACAGAGAGAGAGAGAGAGAGAGACAGGGAGAGAGAGAGAGAGAGAGAGAGAGAGAGAGAGAGACAGAGAGAGAGACAGAGAGAGAGACAGAGAGAGAGAGAGACAGAGAGAGAGAGACACAGAGAGAGAGAGAGAGAGAGAGAGAGACATCGCAGATATAAAGGTAAAGAAAGAGAGTGAGGGTTTGTCTGTGTGGGAGGATGGCACGCCGGCCAAGCAGCAACAGCGTAGCTACCTGAAGGCAACAGGCAGAAAAGTAGGGTTCCTCCCAGTCAGTCAGTCAGTCAGTCAGTCAGTCAGTCAGTCAGTCAGTCAGTCAGTCAGTCTTAGATCAGAGCTGAAGAGAGCACCATGTCAACAGTTTAAACTCCCTCCTCACCCAGGAGGGAGTCCCCTGTGGCCCCAGGATTAAAGCAGCCAGCTGAAGCCATAGAGCAGAGCAGACAACAACACAGGGCTCAGGGCCTAGGCCTGGGGAAGCCTGGTTAGAGCACTCATAGACCCTGAACCGTAATACACCTATCTCAACACAACCTGACACACACATGGCTTAGGTTTATAGGCCTGGGGAAGGATGGTAGAGCATGCTACGGCTATACATCTTTACACATCTGAAACAGCATCTACCTATTCATAGGTTGTACCTCCATCAGTCAGTCGTCATTGTTATGAACGTTTTGAAGACGTCTCACACGCTAACCAGACCGGCTGCATTGCGTGAGCGAGCGTGTACAAGTTATTCACAAGTACAGGCTATTCACAAGTACAAGTTATACGATTTAAAATATATATATATAAGTTCCAGTCAAAAGTTGAGAAGCCTACTCATTCAATGGTTTTTCTCCATATTTACTATGTTCTACATTGTAGAATAATAGTGAAGACATAAAAACTATGAAATAACACATTAAATCATAAAGAAACCAAAGAAGTGATTTGTTTAGCACTTTTTTGGTTACTATATGATTCCATGTTTTATTTCGGAAAGTATTCAGACCCCTAGAGATTTTACACATTTTGTTACATTACAGCCTTATTCTAACATGGATTAAATTGGTTCTTTCCTCATCAATCTACAAAAATACAGCATAATGACAAAGTTTAGAAATGTTTGAAAATGTATAAAAGATTTCATACTGAAATATCACATTTACATAAGTATTCAGATCCTTTACTCAGTACTTTGTTGAAGCACCTTTGGCAGCGATTACAGCCTTGAGTCTTCTTGGGAATGAAGCTACAAGCCTGGCACAACTGTATTTGGGGATATTCTCCCATTCTTCTCTGCAGATCCTCTCAAGCTCTGTCAGGTTGGATGCGGAGTGTTGCTGCACAGCTATTTTCAGGTTGAGAGAGAGAGGTTAAATCGGTTTCAAGTCTAGGTTCTGGCTGGGCCACTCAAGGACATTTAGAGACTTGTCCCGAAGCCACCCCTGTGTTGTCTTGGCTGTGTGTTTAGTGTCATTGTCCTGTTGAAAGGTGATCCTTCGCCCCAGTCTGAGGTATTGCACGCTCTGGATCAGGTTTTCATCAAGGATCTCTCTTTACTTTGCTCCGTTTTTCTTTCCCTCAATCCTGACTAGTCTCTCAGTAACTGCCGCTGAAAAAAATTCCCACAGCATGATGCTGCCAACACCATGCTTCACCATAGGGATGGTGCAAGGTTTCCTCCAGGCGTGATGCTTGGTATTCAGGTTCAATATTGGTTTCATCAGACCAAATAAAACATTTTCTCATGGTCTGAGAGTCTTTATGTGCCTTTTGGCAAACTCCAAGCGGGCTGTCAAGTGCCTTTTACTGAGGAGTTGCTTCTGTCTGGCCACTCTACAATAAAAGGCCTGATTGATGGAGTGCTGCAGTAATGATTGTCCTTCTGGAAAGTTCTCCCATCTCCATAGAAGAACTCTGGAGCTCTGTCAGAGTGACCATCGAATTCTTGGTCACCTCCCTGACCGAGGCCCTTCTACCTCAATTGCTAAGTTTGGCCGCAAGGCCAGATCTAGGAAGAGTACTGGTGGTTCCAAACTTTTGTCATTGAAGAATGATGGCGGTCACTGTGTTCTTGGTGAGCTTCAATGCTGCATACATGTTTTAGTACCCTTCCCCTGATCTGTGCCTCGACACAAACCTGTCTTGGAGCTCTACGAACAATTCCTTCGACCTCATGGCTCGGTTTTTTCTCTGACATGCACTGTCAACTGTGGGACCTTATATAGACAGCTTTTGTGTGCCTTTCCAAATCATGTCAAATCAACTGAAATTTCCACAGGTGGACTACAATAAAGTTGTAGAAAAATTGCAAGGATGATCTATGGAAACAGGACGCACCTGAGCTCAATTTTGAGTCGCATAGCAAAAGGTCTGAATACTTATTTAAATAAGTTATTTATGTTTGGGGGTCTGAATACCTACCGAATGCACTGTATGCGTTAGTTTTTTTGCTACTGTTGGTAGAATTAGCTAACGATAGTCGACTGTACCTGCGCACAAGCTACGGTATTTTTCATCATACGACTTATCTTTCATATTATTTTTAAATAGTTAGCCAACATGTTTTCAGCATTTTTACTTCCCTGATTTATCAAAACTCTTTTCTTATGCTCTCTCACGTTTCTCTGCAGCAAAGAGAGTGAACAATATGTTTGGAATCGTGAGAATCGCAATACAGATCGCATCGGCACCTGAGTATCGTGATAATATCATATATTGTGAGGTCCCTGGCAATTCCTAGCCCTAGTTACAAGCATCTGAGTTGACAAATGCTAAAAATGGAACTCGGTTCATAAAAACCAACGTGGGTGCATGGAAGATCACACTTGGTCCCTTTCAGACAATTTTTGTGAACTCAGTGCGGTTCACAAAATTTTTGGTGCATGGACAAACAAGTACAGAAAGTTTTGTTTAAATCAAAATGGAGGCTGTCAAAAAGTGATTGAATTCAAATGGATTTACCCAACAGTTAGCTAGCTAAATGTCCATGAATGTTTCATGTGTACTTTGACATGCACCAAAATTAATATAATTGATTCCCAATTGGTTTTGGTATTTTAACCTGTGTGCCATGATCACGTCTGGTGTGAATAGACAAAAATCAACACAGCGCACGGCCTGTCTGGTCAAGGTGTCAGCCTTAGTGACTCCTGAAGGTCGAGTGACTCCTGAAGGTCGAGTGGTGCCCGGTCAGTATTTTTACGTCCGGATGAAATGCATGCCCAAATTCAACTGCCTGCTACTCATCCCCAGAGGATAAGATATGCATATTATTAGTAGATTTGGATAGAAAACACCCTGAAGTTTCGAAAATTGTTTGAATCATGTCTGAGTATAACATAACTTATTTAGCAGGCGAAACCCAGAGGACAAACCATTCAGATTATTATTTTTTCAAGGTCACTCTCTTTTCAATGGATTTTCATTGTGAATCCAGATTTCTAAAGGGACCTTCTTGCAGTTCCTATCGCTTCCACTGGATGTCAAAGGTCTTTAGAAATTGGTTGTGTAATGAAGAAGTACGGCCATCTTGAACGAGGGTAACTTGAAGTGTACTGTTAGATAGAGGCGCGAGACCAGAAAGCTAGCTACAGTTTGTTTTCCTCCTGTATTGAACACAAATCATCCCGTCTTCAATTTTATCGATTATTTATGTTAAAAAATACCTAAAGTTGTATTACAAAAGTAGCTTGAAATGTTTTGGCAAAGTTTACAGGTAACTTTTGAGATATTTTGTAGTCACGTTGCGCAAGTTGGAACCGGTGTTTTTCTGGATCAAACGCACCAAATAAATGGACATTTTTTGATATATATAGACGGATTTAATCTAACAAAAGGACAATTTGTGATGTTTATGGGACATATTGGAATGCCAACAAAAGAAGCTCGTCAAAGGTAAGGCATGAATTATATTTTTATTTCTGTGTTTTGTGTCGCGCCTGCAGGGTGGAAATATGCTTCTCTCTCTTTGTTTTACGGAGGTCCTATCCTCAGATAATAGCATCGTTTGCTTTGGCCGAAAAGCCTTTTTGAAATCTGACATGTTGGCTGGATTCACAACAAGTGTAGCTTTAATTTGCTACCTTGCATGTGTGATTTCATAAGTCGCTCTGGATAAGAGCGTCTGCTAAATGACTTAAATGTAAATGTAAATGTTTATAGTAATTTGTTTGAATTTGGCACTCTGCATTTTCACTGGCTTTTGGCCAGGTGGGACGCTACCGTCCCACATATCCCAGAGAGGTTAAATATGGGGCTAATGATTGTTTTGTCTGAATTACTTAGCGGCCTGGAAATACCATGACATTACAAAAGTAGGCAAATTATTATTAGGAAACAACTTTGCCATTATTTTGATGTCGTCAAATTTACTTTTGAGAAAGGCAATGTTGACATTAGCTAGCAAATGTTGTAAAAAATAGCTAGCAATCCTAACTTTGGCTAGCTAAAATCCAGTGCTCTCACCTCAATCTTAGCTACCTAGCTAAAGTTATACTGCATCTAAAGTCAATCTGATGACATTACAATGATGACAAAAGGTTTCCATACTAATTATTTACCTTCCTTTGAAATGTCATCATGTTTCCAAGACATTATAATGCACTTGATTAAATGAGAATCCTTCGAGTACAACCTTTCGTCTGTCAGTCCATTTCGTCGTCAGTCCATTAAATACTAGTTAAATACCATTAAATACTAGTACGCAGGATTTATACAGTAGACTGGAAAACAGACAAAACAACTCCTTATCCAAAGAGCATCTCTCACACGCACTCATTATTTTCCTCCTTTTCCCCTGAACCATATATCCAACTAGCCCTTTCTATTTCCAGCTCTACACAGTTCTCCCTGTAGACCTCACACAGTGTTCAAAAACAAGCAGTGTTACCCTGGAGAAGAGAAGAAATACCTCAGTAAAGCCACCACAGGACCACTACACCTTCATTATAATTCATAAAAGGCCATACTTCCATCTCTTAACCATGAGCATGGTTACCAGGTATAGCCTGGCATGGACCTGAGGATTATGATGAACATGCTCATCCCCTGGATTAATTAACTCACCCCAGCTCAAAAATTGTATTCAGTTGAACTCAAGTAGTGATAAATATCAACAAAGACATTCACACAGTGACAGTGTTAAAAAGCAAGCTCTGCTCTCCACTCCAATGAGGGCATTCACAACACTCAGGACCAGGAAGAGAAATAGTCAGGAATACAGTACAAATACAGTACTGTAAAATAGCCCGCCTAGGAATACATCTCTACAAAACGTTCAGCATGGTGCCTGCTATGAGAAAGCACTTTCTACCCTGGCAGGGATTATTTAGCCTTGCAGGGGGGTCCTGAGGGCATTACTGCAGGCCTGTGTCCCAAATGGCACCCTATTCCCTATATCAGTGTTTCTCAACTCCAGTACTCCCAACAGTACATATTGTTGTTGTGGCCCCGGGCAAGCACAGCTGATTCTACATGTCAAATAATCATCAAGCCCTTGACAAGTGGAATCAGGTGTTTTTGTCTGGGGCTACAACAAAAATGTGTGCTGTGTAGGGAGTACTCGGGGACTGGACTTGGGAACCACTTCCCAATACAGTACCAGTCAAAAGTTAGGGCACACACTGACTCATTCTTCAAAGTAGCCACCCTTTGCCTTGATGACAGCTTTGCACACACTTGGCATTCTCTCAACCAATTAAAAGGTGTGCCTTGTTAAAAGTTAATTTGTGGAATTTATTTTCTTCTTAATGCGTTTCAGCCAATCAGTTCTGCTGTGACAAGGTAGGGGTGGTATACAAAAGATAGCCCTATTTGGTAAAAGTCCATATTATGGCAACAACAGCTCAAATAAGCAAAGAGAAACGACAGCCCATCATTACTTTAAGACAGGTCAGTCAATCCAGGAAAACGTTGAAAGTTTATTCAAGTGCAGTCACAAAAACCATCAAGCGCTATGCTGAAACTGGCTGTCATGAGGACCGCCAAAGGAAAGGAGGACCCAGAGGTACCTCTGCTGCAGAGCATAAGTTCGTTTGAGTTACCAGCCTCCGTAATTGCAGCCCAAATAAATGCTTCACAGAGTTCAAGTAACAGGCACATCTCAACATCAACTGTTCAGAGGCTGCATGAATCAGGCCTTCATGGTCAAATTGCTGCAAAGAAACCACTACTAAAGGACGACAATAATAAGAAGAGACTTGCTTGGGCCAAGAAACATGATCAATTGACATTAGACCGGTGGAAATCTGTCCTTTGGTCTGATGTGTCCAAATGTGAGATTTTTGGTTCTAACCACTGTGTCTTTGTGAGACGCAGCGTAGGTGAACAGATGATCTCCGCATGTCTGGTTCCCACCGTGAAGCATGGAGGAGGTGTGATGGTGTGGAGGTGCTTTACTGGTGACATTGTTGGTAATTTATTTAGAATTCAAGGCACACTTAACCAGCATGGCTACAACAGCATTCTGCAGCGATACACCAACCCATCTGGTTTGCGCTTAGTGGGACTGTCATTTGTTTTTCAACAGGACAATGACCCAACACACCTCCAGGCTGTATAAGGGCTATTTGACCAAGACGGAGATTGATGGAGTGCTGCATCAGATGATCTGGCTTCCACAATCACCCGACCTCAACCCAATAGAGATGGTTTGGGATGATTTGGACCGTAGCATGAAGGAAAAGCAGCCAACAAGTGCTCAACATATGTGGGTACTCCTTCAAGAATGTTGAAAAAGTATTCTAGGTGAAGCTGGTTGAGAGAATGCCAAGAGCGTGCAAAGCTGTCTTCAAGGCAAACATTGAAGAATCTAGAATATAAAATATATTTTCATTTGTTTCACACTTTTTTGGCTACTACAGGATTCCATATGTATTATTTCATAGTTTTGATGTCTTCACTATTATTCTTCAATGTAGAAAATAGTAAAAATAAAGAAAAAACATTTAATTAGTAGGTGTGTCCAAACTTTTGACTGGTACTGTAGAGTGCGCTAAAGGGGTGACCTATAAAGGGCATAGGGTGCCAAAAGGGATGCGCCCTGCAAAGGCGGCAGAGATCATGTGATCCTACAGTAAATAATACAACAGACTGAGTTGACCTCTGTTCTCTCTGTTTGAATCTGCACCGGAAAAACTGGCACAATAATCTGCTTTAGTTACAGTACACTGGCTTGCAACAGTAGTTGATTAGTGGACTACAGAGTGTATAATGGGGACATGTCAAAAATCTGCTGGTTTATATTTAGTTGATGTCCTAAATCTTCATTGTAATACTGTTTACAATTAAAATACTATTAGAAAACAACCATGTCAAAGGGAAAGTTCATTTTGAGTTTGTGTGCACAGCGCAGCGCCATTGTATCTGCTTCTCAACCCTTCATGTTCACATAACCACATCCAACTCTCTTCCATTTTAGCTAGAATCACATCAAGCTGCTGTCTGAATAATCCAGTAATGGCCTTGAATCCTTCCAGCTATAGTATAGCAAGCCACATCATGTGCCATGATCAGAGTCTTTCCCACCCACTACACTGTTACTGTTTTAAACAGTCATATACTGTACATGGGCGGTAGGTCCTTGTTGTATGTACTCCCAGAGGCACTGTTCCTTCATTCCAACTTGTTAAGCTTCTAAGAGGTTTGGTGGTTGTCTGTAGTTATGTTGGACACTTCTAACCTTCTACCATGATGATCCAGTTGAGAGCAGCATCTTCAGCTGATGTCATTTCTTCATTAAATTACAGATTCTATGAGCCAAACAGAGGAAGAAGCAAACGCAAAACCTCTCCCAAAAGCAAAACCTTTAAAAACAGGTTTTGTTGTATAGCATTCCCAATGTTCTGTACGTAAACATTAGCTTGTGTTCAAATAAAGTGTTACCATGATGGAAATCAGGCCTAGTTATTGTGTATCAAATCTAATGGACTCTCCTGACTTAAGAACTGACTTAAATCCAAACATACATATACGCCTACCAACCAGAGACATATGTAGCTTCCTCTCCACAGGGACTGCACTCGATGAGAACATTGCTAGATGTTTAGTGAAAGCATCAGACTGTGAGAGACTGCTCTTGTGGAATTCCTTGGGCACCATGTGGAGAACAGATGTGCAGTAGACCCAGTCCGGCTGGCAGCTGATGTCTGTGTGGTGAGCCTAGCTGCTCTCCCAGTTTGTCTCCAATGAAGAATGCCCACTGTGCTGTGAACAACTCACCCACCGACTGTTTACATGGCAATGTTCCCGGTCTATATTTTTTTGCATGGTTAGAAACTCTCCGCTTGTGTTTACTCTACTTAAGTAAGTGTTTATAAGAGGAAAGGCCACCATGTTAAATCCCATGCATTTCCACAGACAAAAACTCACTGAGTCGAAAGGTGAGAACACGGTACGAAGAACAGTGAGTGAGTTGAGGGGAGTGGGAGAGAAGAGATGCCAAAAGAAGTGTGTGTGCTTTTTCTCATTCCTCAGGCTCTTCCTCTCCATCTCCAGCTGGAGACGGTGTTTGTGTTGACCCTCAGAACTATACCACCCATAGGCCTGCCAGGAAAAAACGAGATTGCTAAAATCAGCCAACGATGTGGTGATGGGAACACAACCCCAAGACTTATACATAAACCACAACTAATTAATAGTCAAACAAACTCTTACAACCAACCTCAATGGAAACAGGTACAATGCTGTAAATAAACTAATCAAATCAAATCAAATTGTATTTGTCACATACACATGGTTAGCAGATGTTAATGCGAGTGTAGCGAAATGCTTGTGGTTCTAGTTCCGACAATGCAGTAATAACCAACAAGTAATCTAACTAACAATTCCAAAACTACTGTCTTATACACAGTGTAAGGGGATAAAGAATATGTACATAAGGATATATGAATGAGTGATGGTACAGAGCAGCATAGGCAAGATACAGTAGATGGTATCGAGTACAGTATATACATATGAGATGAGTATGTAAACATAGTGGCATAGTTAAAGTGGCTAGTGATACATGTATTACATAAGGATGCAGTCGATGATATAGAGTACAGTATATATGTATGCATATGAGATGAATAATGTAGGGTAAGTAACATTATATAAGGTAGCATTGTTTAAAGTGGCTAGTGATATATTTACATAATTTCCCATCAATTCCCATTATTAAAGTGGCTGGAGTTGAGTCAGTGTCAGTGTCAGTGTCAGTGTGTTGGCAGCAGCCACTCAATGTTAGTGGTGGCTGTTTAACAGTCTGATGGCCTTGAGATAGAAGCTGTTTTTCAGTCTCTCGGTCCCAGCTTTGATGCACCTGTACTGACCTCGCCTTCTGGATGATAGCGGGGTGAACAGGCAGTGGCTCGGGTGGTTGATGTCCTTGATGATCTTTATGGCCTTCCTGTAACATTGGGTGGTGTAGGTGTCCTGGAGGGCAGGTAGTTTGCCCTCGGTGATGCGTTGTGCAGACCTCACTACCCTCTGGAGAGCCTGACGGTTGAGGGCGGAGCAGTTGCCGTACCAGGCGGTGATACAGCCCGCCAGGATGCTCTCGATTGCGCATCTGTAGAAGTTTGTGAGTGCTTTTGGTGACAAGCCGAATTTCTTCAGCCTCCTGAGGTTGAAGAGGCGCTGCTGCGCCTTCTTCACGATGCTGTCTGTGTGAGTGGACCAATTCAGTTTGTCTGTGATGTGTATGCCGAGGAACTTAAAACTTGCTACCCTCTCCACTACTGTTCCATCGATGTGGATAGGGGGGTGTTCCCTCTGCTGTTTCCTGAAGTCCACAATCATCTCCTTAGTTTTGTTGACGTTGAGTGTGAGGTTATTTTCCTTTCCTTTCCTAAACACAGTCTTGGTCACAGTCATAGCATTTATTATATTACGTTACATGCCTTTATAGATACTGTTAACCCTTCTTGAGATCCATCATCTTTCATTTGTGCAAGATCAAGCTTCAATAGAAAAGAAGCTTAGTGTTACATCTTCATCTCAACGACACACCGAGCTGACATGAGCTGAGCTCTGACCTGGACATCTGCTACCTGACCAATCCCTAGTAAGGTCGCCCTCCACTAGGGAAGAACTCCTGGTCAGTAGTGACTTGACCGGTCAAATATCACTAGGGCAAAGCAGCAGCTTTGTTGTTCCTCAGAGAACTTTAGATTAGTTCCACTGTCAGGACAATTGTTTACAGAATACCTTTACTGAGATCACTTTTTGTAAACAATGACCAGATTTACTACTCTGAAACTAAATCTCTCTGACATGTAAATTATGTAGTCTCCAGCAAGCTCATTTTCCCCTCTCCACACGGTGTGGTGGGAAAAACCCTAACAGCCTGGCATTTCCTCTGTACTCATAATGGTACCGTTGATGACCCAGTATTCTATTGTGTGACTGAGGAAAGACTTGACCTCTTTTGCCAAGCCCCACTGTAAGACTTCCTGAGGGGTCGTTCCACCTCAAAAAGCAAAAGAAAGAGGATTTGAATCCTATAATTTAAAATGGCCAATTTCATTGCAATCATATAGCTTAATATCTAAGAGGTCAAATTATATGTCAAGAAAATAAAGTTGCACCAATGCTAATATTATCTGTTTGTAACTACAGAAATCATTTCAGAACAATCTGAGATGGTGGGTGTCATGGCTGCTGAAATGACATGGAATGACCCTGAGGAGAAGTCAATGTTGAACAAAGTTATTTTTAAACTACACACTTCAATGTGTGCTCTAAAAACAGAACAGACTTGTTTAAATATG
Organism: Oncorhynchus nerka; assembly: GCF_034236695.1. Classification (NCBI taxonomy): domain Eukaryota; kingdom Metazoa; phylum Chordata; class Actinopteri; order Salmoniformes; family Salmonidae; genus Oncorhynchus; species Oncorhynchus nerka. The sequence continues at coordinate 74,478,963 of NC_088397.1, read as the reverse complement.
CACTGAGTATCTACTGTTAGTGGTCTAACATTAAGGACCCCATGTCTCGACTTGCAGTCATCTAACTAACTAACAATATGAATCAGCCGTTGGTCCACCCAGTGGATTCATTCAGCCACAGGTAAAAAGCCTGTTTGTTTTGCTCACTGATTAAAATTACCTTTGAACAAATCCCAAACTGTAGCTTTAATGGTGTGCTGTGCTCAGCTCTGTGATTAAGTGTATCGGGGGCTTTGGTGAAAGCCATTAACCAGATTAGACACAGGGGGGGGGGTAATGACAGCTCACACACATCTCCCTGCTTCCATTCAAAACAAGCAGTTCAGCCCGCCCGGCGCTATATGTACTGTGGACGAAATATTCAAATCCTAAACTAGTGTCTTAAGTCAGCAAATGTGCGACCCGCCCAGAATCATTCAACAGTCTCTCTACTAGTGAACTCTACAGGTCTCTACTGGACTGTACTGGATTCTACTGGAGTCTACTCTACAGTACTGAACTCTCCTGGGCTTCACTGTGCTGTACTGTATAGTATACTCCCTGGCCTGTTCTGTGTCCCCTATCATCATCAAACAGTAGAGGATACAGTCCATGCTCCTGGGCACACATACAGTACACAGCAACAAATACTGTCACAGTGAATTTATTGGGAGTAAAGTGATGCTGTCAACGTGTGGCAATTACAGTGCTAAAGTGCTGGGTGCTTTCCGGGTCATTTCTCGGGCCGCTGTCAGGAGTTATGACTCCCTGTATGAATTGTACAGCTATTGATTTAGAAAACAATTCTACTGTAGCGACTAGCCTATTGTGAATAATATCACACATCCGCAGCACATCATTGAGATGTTCTTGACGCCTGCAGTCTGTGATTAACCTGGACGACTGACATTAATGATGAAAACTGTAGGCATCTGCCCACAAACAAGGAAAGTCAATAACACCCAAAACAGGCCCTTGTGTTTGCCAATGACACGTTCATTCTTCATTATCATTGCAACGTTTAAGGCATTCCACTATACCAAATGTGAATCTGGTCAATTACAGGTTTTTCTTTCCTCATTATAAACTATTCCTTTAGCAGCCTGTAGCACCATCTAGCCAATTTGACCTTTCAGTAACATCAAATTGTGTGGTTCTTAAAAAGCTAATTGAATATATTTAAGAAAAGTTTTCCTCATGTGCAGCCTCTCTTTTTCCACTGTCGCTGCTGATGAGGTATTTAGCCTGGCTGCCAACTGGCCAAATGACTCTGTTACAATTATAGCTAGAAATACTATAATACACTACCAAAATAGTAGAGGAGTCCAGTTCTATACATAGTGCACTCTTTTTCACCAGATCCCTATGGGCACTGGTCAAAAGTAGTGCACTATATAGGGAATAGGATGCCATTTGTGACACAGTCAGTCTATATCTCTACACTATGCCTGCCTGCCCTGTAGCCCTCCTCCCTTCCTATTTAACTGGCCTTTGATGTTAGTGGAGAATTGATACTGCATGACTGGGCTTATGGCCACGATGAAGAGAACCATGAAGAGGGATTCAACTGATGGCTCTGTACAGCAGGCAGTTACTGTAGGCCTACAGTGTGCACTAACCACTCCAGCTGATACAAGCGTAAATTGAACGTTCCACTGAATGCACTTTGTATGATGCATGTTGTGTAAAGGGAAGGAGCCATTATGTTCTGAAAGAAAGAACATTCGAGTTGCTCTTCACAACGAGTAATACATTTCTTTCAGTACGCTGGGAGTGACAGTAAGTACCGTCCTTTCATCTTTGTGCACTCAAATCAAATCAACGTTTATGGTCACGTACACAGTTTTGTAGATTGCAGAGCTTACACCTGCGATGCAGAGTCCCAACAATCGTATGTTCCGTTTGTCAAGGGAAGTGGAAAGAGAACATGTGATGTGACTTCCGCTTTTGGACGTTAACAAGGCAACACTCCATCTTAACTCCTCCACATTTACTGCATTAGTTGAACAGTGCAGAAGAGAACCTTCCCCGACAGTATTTTGTCTTCTTGTCAAGACCAGTATGTAGGGGGATCTAGTGTCAGACCAGTATGTAGGGGGATCTAGTGACAGACCAGTATGTAGGGGGATCTAGTGACAGACTAGTATGTAGGGGGATCTAGTGTCAGACCAGTATGTAGGAGGATCTAGTGACAGACCAGTATCTAGGGGATCTAGTGACAGACCAGTATGTAGGGGGATCTAGTGACAGACCAGTATGTAGGGGAATCTAGTGTCAGACCAGTATGTAGGGGGATCTAGTGTCAGACCAGTATGTAGGGGGATCTAGTGACAGACCAGTATGTAGGGGGATCTAGTGTCAGACCAGTATGTAGGGGGATCTAGTGTCAGACCAGTATGTAGGGGGATCTAGTGTCAGACCAGTATGTAGGGGGATCTAGTGTCAGACCAGTATGTAGGGGGATCTAGTGTCAGACCAGTATGTAGGGGGATCTAGTGACAGACCAGTATGTAGGGGGATCTAGTGTCAGACCAGTATGTAGGGGGGTCTAGTTTCAGACCAGTATGTAAGGGATCTAGTTTCAGACCAGTATGTAGGGGGATCTAGTTTCAGACCAGTATGTAGGGGATCTAGTTTCAGACCAGTATGTAGGGGGATCTAGTTTCAGACCAGTATGTAGGGGGATCTAGATTCAGACCAGTATGTAGGGGGATCTCATTTCAGACCAGTATGTAGGAGATCTAGTTTCAGACCAGTATGTAGGGGTTCTAGTTTCAGACCAGTATGTAGGGGGATCTAGTTTCAGACCAGTATGTAGGGGATCTAGTGTCAGACCAGTATGTAGGGGGATCTAGTTTCAGACCAGTATGTAGGGGGATCTAGTGTCAGACCAGTATGTAGGGGGATCTAGTTTCAGAGCAGTATGTAGGGGATCTAGTTTCAGACCAGTATGTAGGGGGATCTAGTTTCAGACCAGTATGTAGGGGTTCTAGTTTCAGACCAGTATGTAGGGGGATCTAGTTTCAGACCAGTATGTAGGGGATCTAGTGTCAGACCAGTATGTAGGGGGATCTAGTTTCAGACCAGTATGTAGGGGATCTAGTGTCAGACCAGTATGTAGGGGATCTAGTGTCAGACCAGTATGTAGGGGATCTAGTTTCAGACCAGTATGTAGGGGTTCTAGTTTCAGACCAGTATGTAGGGGATCTAGTTTCAGACCAGTATGTAGGGGGATCTAGTGTCAGACCAGTATGTAGGGGGATCTAGTGTCAGACCAGTATGTAGGGGGATCTAGTGTCAGACCAGTATGTAGGGGGATCTAGTTTCAGACCAGTATGTAGGGGATCTAGTTTCAGACCAGTATGTAGGGGGATCTAGTTTCAGACCAGTATGTAGGAGATCTAGTTTCAGACCAGTATGTAGGAGATCTAGTTTCAGACCAGTATGTAGGAGATCTAGTTTCAGACCAGTATGTAGGGGGATCTAGTTTCAGACCAGTATGTAGGAGATCTAGTTTCAGACCAGTATGTATGGGTTCTAGTTTCAGACCAGTATGTAGGAGATCTAGTTTCAGACCAGTATGTAGGAGATCTAGTTTCAGACCAGTATGTAGGGGGATCTAGTTTCAGACCAGTATGTAGGAGATCTAGTTTCAGATCAGTATGTATGGGTTCTAGTTTCAGACCAGTATGTAGGGGTTCTAGTTTCAGACCAGTATGTAGAGGGATCTAGTTTCAGGCGTTTATTTTACGCCTGCTACGTTAGGTTATTGCAGGTGCAACAAAATGTTTCTAGCTCCAACAGTGCAGCAATATCTAGCAAGGATCCAACATACCGTGTGAACTTCTTCCCTTTTAAATATTCTGCTCTCATCAACCAAAAACATCAAACAAATCAGGGAGAAAAGGATACACTGAAACCAGGGCCTAAAATCATCAACCGCCAAATGTGGGTAGATTTTGGCATTGGCAGGTAAGAATGTTTAATTCACCAGCCCCGTTGGCAGGTGGTCACACTCAGGGCTCTACAGTGCGAGCATTTCATAAAGAGTCAAGAATGGGCACGTGAGTAGTGATTTATAGAAAGATAAATGCTGCAGTGGTTGTTTTCAAAGTATTTCTGACATTTTGTTTCATATCTGGTAACGCACAAAGAAATAGAAATCCTAACGTTATAGGTATCCCACCTCACGCAGCAGCACTGCCTGGCTGGGGGGCTGTGTGCACTATCAATGAAGTGCTGAAAGATTCATTTTTAAAAGCAATGCGCACAGGCATAAAAGTTGGCCTAACTACTAAAGTGATACTATATCTATGTGTCTCTTGGATATTTATTATGTTTTGTTTACAAGTTAGGTTATTTTTCAAAGTTTGAATTTGCTTCCACTGCTAGCGAAGAGAACAGATGTTTTCAGCCTCAACTAATTCAGATTCTCACAGGCACACATGAAGACTTGAGTGGCCCCATTACCACTTTCACCTTAAATGGTGGAGTTGACATTTTTTGTCTCATCTGATATTTTGGTTAGACACAGGTCACAAGATATTACATTTAATTCAGAAATGTACCACATTCCATCTTACTAGTAATACATTCCTTGTTTTAGAAACATTACTAAGCATAATCATTCACTTAATTGTATGTTTTGTGATGTAATTAATGCAAAACATATTTTGGGTGGTAAAAAATCTGAGTAGCTGGTAGATTTTTTTTATCTACTTGCCACAGTGACTGGGAGAAGGAAAAGGTTGCTTTAGGACTTGACCGAAAGTTACCTTTTCTTAAACTCTTATGTTGAATATCGTGAATATTACATGGTGAACGTTGCAGGAAGTATATATTTCTGCCTCGTCATATTACTGTTTTGCTGAACAGTGGCACTACTCAAGAACGGAAATGTAATGATATTTTGTTACCAGCCATCTTTACATACTCTTTTACCTACTTCATATGGGGCGGCAGGTAGCTTAGCGGTTAAGAGTGTTGGGCAGTAACCGAAAGGTCACTGGTTGACTCCCGAGCCGGCAAGGTGGAAACATCTGCCATTTTGCCCTTGAGCAAGGCAGTTAACCCATAACAACTGCTCCCCTGGCGCCGATGACGTTGATTAAGGCAGCCGCCTGCACCTCTCTGATTCAGGTGAATGGCTCAGTTAGTTGATCATAACAAAGCAGAGGGATGAGAGCTCTGGATCATCCTGGTGTTCCAAATTAAAAGGTCTGACCGTTTCATTGGTGGGCTGGCCTGAAGAGAACAGCCAAGGTGACAGAGATCTCAGTGCGCAGAATTGATGATTATATCTCGACACAGGAGAGGTGACAGCCTTCATTTCTACAAGAGCAGTAGCACTGTGAAAGGCAACGACCAAAATGACCAATGACATAGAAAGAGACCCATTCAATACACCTTAATGAACCACCACTGTGTTTTAACTGCCCATAGCTTTCTACACTGATGTTTGTGTGTGTGTGTGTGTGTCTAGAATCCCCTAGCTAGGTAATCATCTGGCTGGGGAGGAGAGAGGTTGTCTCTGCTGTGATAAACACACGTGTCACATGACTGGGGACTAATCCTGTCAACAACAGACGTCCACTATCAGGCCAATAGCTCCTCTAACAGTGTGATGGGAAGGCAGGGAGCGATGCACACAGAGATGTGACCAAACAACCTGCTTACTTGTCCCCCCATAATCTGGTGTCAGGCTTATTCTGAACTAGATATGAAGTTAGGATTACAAAACAGGCTGCTTCTGTCAAATTCATACTGTTCTACTATTTCACTTCCAGAATCTAGATCCCATTTTTTGGTTAGCAACTGCTACTTTATGACAGTTTGACAATAAATGAGAGCTATCTTTTGTTGAGAGAAGCCTGAAACAATGTTATTGAAATATGAAAATGTCAGAAGAAAAGGTCATGATATTCAAATGTCTGGTTAATTACAGCTGCCACTAGAGGGTGGTTGGATGTTTGTGTTAGGGGAAGTGAAACATTTGCATTATCTCCACAGGGGTTATGTCAACAGCATGGATATGGAGACTTCTCTACTGCACACTAAACACTGCTCTCTCTGCCTCAAAAACTAACTCACTCAGCACTTCTTCCCCATCAATTTGGGCACAAATATTCACAACGGAGGCTATTGTCATTCATGGTTAAATAATATTTTACTTTAACTTCAACTTAAGTCATGTCATATTACACAAAAAAACTAAACAAAAAGTTAACTTCTCAAAGAGAATTCTAAAATCTACTAAGCGACAGGTCCAACTCATCCAGGAAAAGTTGTGGTCTGTCTGACTGTAGTTACTTCCTGTGATATGTCATGACATCGTGCAAATGCCTTGCTGCTTACATCTCCAGACTTCACCCCTGTGATGACTGTGATCTGAAATGTGCATCTGTAAATGTTCACAAACTTTGTCCACTCAAAGTACATTTGAGCTGATCACAGTGACTGGCGCAAAGTACGTACACAAACACAGGCATGCACACATACAGTAACTACACACACACACACAGTCATGCACACACACACGTACCCAAATACACAACAGAGGGCACTGCAGTGGATAGCAGCAGTCTTAAGGCGCATGGAGGCCTCCCAATCAGGAACAGTTTGTAACAGTTTGTGCTCCCGAAATTCGGCTTGCCACAAGAAATGTTTTGGTGTGCACAAATACTTTTTTTAAAAACTTGCCAAAGACAAAAACAAACCAAAACGTGTTTTTCAGAGACATTTTACGTTTTGGTTTGTTTTGGTCTTTGACAAGTTTTTTTTAAGTGTTCGTGCACACAAAAACATTTCTTGAGGCAAGCCGAAGTTCAGAAACTGAAATCTACACTCCTTCGGCGATGAACGGTTAACTGTTGGGGTGATGCAAGTTTCTTTTCCTTGATTCAGCCCGAAACTCAGTGTGGATTCCACATGGCAAACGACAACAACATTGAGCATCACTTGGCCGAGGAGGTACAGAAGTACCTGCATCTCTACGATTCTAGCCATGCATTATATAAAGACCAGCATGTAAAGTCGAATTCATGGAGGAAAATTGCAGAGACAGTGGGTTCAGACCCAGTCACTCGTTTGAAAAAGTGTGGTAATGTTCGTTGCAGCTTCCCTGGCTTGTTAGGCATGTGAAGCATGGGAAGAAGGAAAGCAACTTCACCAGTCTTCATCAGAGGATGAGGTATGTTGTATTTTCATTGTAGTCAAGGAAAACATTAGCCATTTTTGCTAACAAAAGCTAATAAGTTAGCGCTAGCTACTTGGATGTCTAGCTAGCATAATAGCAGACGCGTGGAGAGAAAGCAAGCCAACCAACAAAACAACTTTTTAAAACTTTTTGATCAAACATAATTTTGTCAGAGAAAGAAAATCTAAGCTTCCCATCTCGGTAAAACCGAAGTCAAAGTTCAGTAGCAAGGTCCAGCTAGCTAAAATGTTACAAAATTGTAACTTGGCCAGGCCTACTCAACTCTTGAAAGGTTTGAAACATTGTAGTTAATTGTAGTCTGAGTTAATGATATTTGATATGTCGTTCATTGATACTTTTGGATGGTTTGCATATGTGTACTAAATAGCCCTGTAATTTCTTTCTTTTTCAAAAAGGCAAACACCAGTGAATGGGGACAGCACCAGCTGTTCACCGCCCCCCAGCCCATATCCCAAACTGAACTGCAGTGCAGAATGGGAAACCATCTCCATGCCGGACCTAGGAAGCTCTATCCTGGGCCCACCTCCAAGACCTACTCCTCACTAATGCCACAGAGCAGCAGCAGTAGTAGCAGGGGCGTGAGAAGGAAGAAAAGAGCTGTAGACTCCGGTCGTGCACCGAGCCAACAGCTTGTCCCAGAGGTAAAACATTTCAGACTCTCCTCCTTTATTTCCTATGATTCCCTTTCCTCACCACACTGCTCTCCACAGACACTCCTCTAATTTCCCCCTCTCTTCACAGGGCCATGGCACCTACAGCAGATTTCATGGATGAAATATCACCAAAACTGGGAGGAATTCGATCACCAGCTGAATGACTTCAAGCGTGACTTCAGGAAGGACATGGAACAAACGACTGGGACCACAGTGAAATGAACAATGTTCTGGTGTTGTTCAGACATCTCAGGAGTCAGGCACTTTCATGTTTTACACTTTAGTTGTTTACGTCCGTTTTTCGCAGACATTTGTAATGTACAAATAATTACATTTGTCTGACACTTTAATTATATTTAATTGACACATGTTGTTTACATGTCTGTTCTCAGCAGACACTTCTGTGTTGTATTGTGGTTTACTTTCAGAGCCCAGATGAAAGAATAAAGGTTTATTTTTGTGTACAAAAAAGGTCTGTTTCTTCATCTCAATACAAGGTGTTTCAATCCGTTATTTTTGAACATGAAGTGTTGACAACATTGAGAAGAGCTGTGTTTCACAGACTTTACAGGCTGTCTTCTACTTGTGTGGTGTAGTTCAATCTAATCTTAATCTTAAATATAATATTAAAGCACAGTGAGATATAATCAAGTTTCATTTAATTATCAAGATAACAAATCATTTTAGTACAAAGTACTTTGGCTCACGGTGCACACAAAGAAGAACTGTGAGTCTGTGTGTGTCCATCAAGGGTATGTGTGGGTGAGCAGCATAGGCCTATTCTGCATGATTGGCTGGCCTTGGGTTGAGTTGTCTTCTCCTTACCATGTCTTCCTGCAATGGCACAGGTCCAGGGAGGGAGAGGAAGAAGTCCCTGAGCTTGTTTCTTGTTTCACTTGCAAGCAGTGTCGCCCTGGCACGAGAGTCTCCCTGGCTCTTGGAGATTGTTGTCCCCTGCCACAACTCTGCTCCACTCTCCAGGTTGGTAGATGCCAGAAGGGAGGGTCATGTCACCAAAAGCAGGAAGCACGTATCTTGCATTCAGCTCATGAGCTTCATCCGTGGAGGACAGGTAGTTGTGGAGGGACACACATGCCTTCACAATGTCCTTAGCCTTTTCAGGGGTACACTAGATTGGACGATCAAGAATCCTCATCCTTCCAGTCATGATGCCAAATGCATTCTCTATGACTCTATGAAAACGAGAGTTGCAGTAGTTGTACAGTCGTGGCCAAAAGTTTTGAGAATTACACAAATATTAATTTCCAAAAAGCTTGCTGCTTCAGTGTCTTTAGATATTTTTGTCAGGTGTTACTATGCAATACTGAAGTATAATTACAAGCATTTCATAAGTTTCAAATGCTTTTATTGACAATTACATGAAGTTGATGCAAAGAATCCATATTTGCAGCGTTGACCCTTCGTTTTCAAGACCTCTGCACACCACCCTTACATGCTGTCAATTAACTTCTGGGCCACATCCTGACTGATGGCAACCCATTCTTGTATAATCAATGATTGGAGTTTGTCAGAATTTGTGGGTTTTTGTTTGTCCACCCGCCTCTTGAGGATTGACCACAAGTTCTCAATGGGATTAAGGTCTGGGGCCATGGACCCAAAATATTGATGTTTTGTTCCCCGAGCCACGTAGTTATCACTTTTGCCTTATGGAAAGGTGTCCATCATGCTGGAAAAGGCATTGTTCGTCACCAAACTGTTCCTGGATGGTTGGGAGAAGTTGCTCTCGGAGGATGTGTTGGTACCATTCTTTCTTCATGGCTGTGTTCTTAGGCAAAATTGGGAGTGAGCCCACACCCTTGGCTGAGAAGCAACCCCACACATGAATGGTCTCAGGATGCTTTACTGTTGGTATGACACAGGACTGATGGTAGCGCTCTCCTTGTCTTCTCTGGACAAGCTTTTTTACTGATGCCCTAAACAATCGGAAAGGGGTTTCATCAGAGAAATTACTTTACTCCAGTCCCCAGCAGTCCAATCCCTGTACCTTTTGCAGAATATCAGTCTGTCCCTGATGTTTTTCCTGGAGAGAAGTGGCTTCTTTGCTGCCCTTCTTGACACCAGGCCATCCTCCAAAAGTCTTCGCCTCACTGAGTGTGCAGATGCACTCACACCTGCCTGCTGCCATTCCTGAGCAAGCTCTGTACTGGTGGTGCCCCGATCCCGGTGGTGCCCCGATCCCGCAGCTGAATCAACTTTAGGAGATGGTCCTCGCGCTTGCTGGACATTCTTGGGCACCATGAAGCCTTCTTCACAACAACTGAACCGCTCTCCTTGAAGTTCTTGATGATCCGATAAATGGTTGATTTAGGTGTAATCTTACTGGCAGCAATATCCTTGCCTGTGAAGCCCTTTTTGTGCAAAGCAATGATGACGGCACATGTTTCCTTGCATGTTTGACAGAGGAAGAACAATGATTCCAAGCACCACCCTCTTTTTGAAGCTTCCAGTCTGTTATTCGAACTCAATCAGCATGACAGAGTGATCTCCAGCCTTGTCCTAATCAACATTCACACCTGTGTTAACGAGATAATCACTGACATGATGTCAGCTAGTCATTTTGTGGCAGGGCTGAAATGCAGTGGAAATGTTTTTGGAGGATTCAGTTCATTTGAATGGCAACGAGGGACTTTGCAATTAATTGCAATTCATCTTATCACTCTTCATAACATTCTGGAGTATATGCAAATTGCCATCATACAAACTGAGGCAGCAGACTTTGTGAAAATTAATATTTGTGTCATTCTCAAAACTTTTGGCCACGACTGTAGGTACACCCAGGTTCATTGACATGGACACCTGTGAATGAGAGGTAACAAGAGACTATGTCTGATATAGAATATTGCCTATTTGGTCAACAACAATAAAACACCATACCCTTTTCCAGGAACCATATTCCAAAAGTCTTGATAAAATTGTATTTCCCATATAGAGTTACATACATGTATGCCGTAACAAGGGAAATGAGAAAAAGTGAGGTGTGGTACATGGCAGAACAGCAGGTGGTGGTAAATTGAGGGTCTTCTGCAGCAGTTTGTATCCAAAAGAACTCTTGAAACACCCCACCATCGCTCTCTCGGGCAGTACGCCCCTACATCTGTCTCGTGCCTATATGTCTTGCTAGGTAAAGCAAATCTTGAAGATCCCACTTAAGTGTCTCTCTGTGTCACTAATATATTCTCCTGCACGTCTCTTCCTTGTAAAGGCCGTAGATGGCTATGACCAGCTCATTGCCCTCCAATGTCCCGGGGTAATATTGCCACGTTCCCTCCTTTTTTTTCAGGTGAACATCTTTTAAGGGAGTATGCAAGTACACTCGGCTAGGTGCCACCCAAACCGAAGCATGCCAACGCCTTTAAGGGCTCCTGACCAATTCTGCTATTTTGTGTGTGGGGGTTTTCTACACTGATCTTAAATTTTTTTGTACATAATGTCTCCACCATAATTTCCATCTTTAACTCTGCATAACTGGAAAAGGTCCTGTAAGTAAGCATTTTACTGTTAGTCTACACCGGTTGTTTACGAAGCATGTGACAAAATAATACACGTCTTTCGGCCTTGGAAGTACAGCAGGCCGCATGTCTCAAAGTACATTATGATAATGTTTATTTTTAAAAAGGCTGCCTGAAATGTCAGTCTGTTTTGGTGGGATGGAGTTTTGACCTGCCTGGTGCTATCACTAGGCGGCACATTTGTTAATAGACTTCCAAACCTCTCTGCCAATAATAGCTACTTTTCAGTTTTTACTCTCCCCACTCTGACATAATTATTGCTTGAGAAATTGCTCTTTGCAAAGAAGCAATTTTTGTTTCTTTTTTACCATTTTAATTGAAAACAATCACAGTAAGATACGGAATTGTTACCCAGAAATGATTTGATATGGAGATAAAAATAGCTGCACTGGATCTTTCTAAAGTGGTAAAAACAAACATTACTGCTAGGATTTAATGAGGAGGCTATTCACTAGGACTAAGAGCGGCTGCACTGTCGGAGTGAGAAGCTTTGCTTGCTGATCTACAGTCGGAAGTTTACATACAATTTAGCCAAATACATTTAAACTGACATTTAATCCTAGTAAAAATTCCCTGTCTTAGGTCAGTTAGGATGACCACTTTATTTTAAAAATATGAAATGTCAGAATAATAGCAGAGAGTATTATTTATTTCATCTTTTATTTCTTTCATCACATTCCCAGTGGGTCAGAAGTTTACATACACTCAATTAGTATTTGGTAGCATTGCCTTTAAAATTTTTAACTTGGGTCAAACATTTTGGGTAGCCTTCCACAAGCTTCCCACAATAAGTTGGGTGAATTTTGGCACATTCCTCCTGACAGAGATGGTGTAACTGAGTCACGCTTTTTCAGTTCTGCCCACAAATTTTCTATAGGATTACGGTCAGGGGCTTTGTGATGGCCACTTTGTTGTCCTTAAAGGCATTTTGCCACAACTTTGGAAGTATGCTTGGTGTCATTGTCAATTTGGAAGACCCATTTGTGACCAAGCTTTAACTTCCTGACTGATGTCTTGAGATGTTGCTTCAATATATCCACATAATTTTCCTTCCTCATGACGCCATCTATTTTGTGATATGCACCAGTCCCTCCTGCAGCAAAGCACCCCCACAGAGCACCATCCCAACCGTTCTTCAGCTTGCAAGCCTCCCCCTTTTTCCTACAAACACGTGTCATGCACAAAGTAGATGTCCTAACCGACTTGCCAAAACTATAGTTTGTTAACAAGAAATTTGTGCAGTGGTTGAAAAACAAGTTTTAATAACTCCAACCTAAGTGTATGTAAACTTCTGACTTCAACTGTAGAGGCCTTCTACTAGGAAAACAAGGACATCAAATCAACAGAAATCAACTCAGTTTGTTTGCTTGTGGTGTGTGTTTACAGTCAGAGACATGCCAGGCTCGAGGTCTCAGGCTAAGATGTTCATTTCATTACACCTGTCCCTCAAGCAACACTCACAAATTGTGTTGGGGAGGAATGCACTTAACTACTGAACTGTGTACTCCATTGCTCGTAGCTTTCAGCAAGATAATTCTACACTTCATTCCAGCTCCCATATTGCATCATTCTGTGAAAGATAGGCCTACTGTACGTACCCTCAGGTGACAGTGTGGTTGAGTGCCATAACCTCATGTTGAACAGAATCTTTCATTCCTCCATGTGTTTTACGGTTAATACATGTTCACTGCGTAGTCAAATTTAGAAAATTAACGAGTAGCATGTAGATACTTTGAGCAATTCTAGGTCTGCTGTTGCCTTGGTAATATTCATTTTTATTCCAATCAAAACAGACAGAGTATGCAGGGCTTTCCACTTGTCCAGTTCAGGGGTTACCATCTGGCTCCACAAAGAAGAGAATAGTTTGCTAAGGCAAGACAAACTATTTGGAATGGTTAATAAGAGGGCTGTGGTATTCCTGAAAAGACTTGCTTTCCACAAGGTGAGTCATGGTGTCACTAACCTTCAAGCCAGTCTTTGGAAAATCCATTATTCTGGAGGAAACACAACGATAGCTAGTATAAATCACCAGACCACAATTTTGATTCCAAAAACGGAAAGCTTGGGTACATCTCTTTTGAGGTTCCTACTGATAAAGTATGGTGAACTGTGTTTCTGTTTCGGCATGGAAGAGACATGAAAGAATGACCAACTGATCTCCGATAGAAAAATGTGCATTTCGATCGATGTGTCCAATTACTTTTAATGCCTTTGTTTTATCGATCCCTTTGGCTTTCAGTTAAATGATTTACTACCTCTCAATATGCAGGTCAGGGATTGGAGAGGAGAGAGAGGCAGAGACGCGATGGGGAGGAAGAACGATCCCTTTCTGATTTCATTATATTGGCAGCCACTCAAACACAACAGAGCTTAGGCCTCATTAGGCATGAGGGAAGCAGACACTACAAAGAATGAAATACACAGTATTGCATTAAACAAAGAATGTCTGTAGGCTGCTTACAAGAGCTCCTTAAAGCCGAGATCCACGAAAGATCTGCGCCACTGGCCGCACCACCACCATTGTTATTGTTTTTGTTGCCGGGGAACACGCAGCATGGTTAAAAAAAAAATGCAGTACATATTGTGCTGTTCGATCACTTGTGCAATGATGTCTAAGGGGGAAAAAACTGTGTTCGTTGTTTGCAGTAACTTCTTAGTTGTTGTATTATCAAACGTGGCAGTTTCACCATTAAGGATTGCAGCTTCAAGGTATTGTGTGTGTGGTGTGTGTGGTGTGGTGTGGTGTGTGTGTGTGTGTGTGTATATGGCTGTTTTGCCGTCTTAGCTATCAGTCTGTCAGACTGACACATCACAACACTCTGTACAGGTTCAGCCTTTCCCTGTCATCAACTAATAGTATGGAAAACAAACATACACACACAATCATAGGACGGAGAGCACATGCAGACACACAGCTGTACACACACACGCAAACACTTCACAATGTCTTAGACACAGCTAAGACACGCATACACAATATCAGGTTAATATGATGTATACTATATAAAGCACACTTATTGAATTCAAGTCTCCTTAAATATCACTTACATAAGAAACTCTCATGTCACGTAAACATATAACAATAGAGCACAAACAGAATTCCAAAACAGAGGAGAATCATGTCCTTGGAAAACCCAACCCTTCCAAGTCAAAATAATCCAACAACCCTCCATTTTACTCTAGCCTCCTATAAACAAGTGGGAAACAGATTCCGTGTTGAGCGTTCCATTAACAGAAAGGCCCTCCACTGTGCTTAACTCTCTCAGCAGAGCTGGGCCATATCAAAAAGACTCTGGAACCTTCTAAACACAGCCAACATCAAGAGACTTTTGCATCTAAGGACAGCATAGGGTCGATCAAATCAACAGAGGCAAAACAGTAGTAACCTTGCCAAATACCAAAATATAAGATGTGCCTTTTTCACTTCAGACATGCATTTAAGACAGGGCGTGTATGTACTGTACTCCTATATGACTGGATCCTTGATTTGTATTTGTCAGTATTTTTTTAAAGTACTTTTTGCTCCCTCATCTATACAGAGAACAGCTTGGATTACCGAGAGTACCAAATCCTCCATGATGCTTCAAATCAAATCAAATGTTATTTGTCACATACACATGGTATTGCGATTGTAGCA
Source organism: Oncorhynchus nerka (assembly GCF_034236695.1). Classification (NCBI taxonomy): domain Eukaryota; kingdom Metazoa; phylum Chordata; class Actinopteri; order Salmoniformes; family Salmonidae; genus Oncorhynchus; species Oncorhynchus nerka. The sequence goes on along the minus strand of NC_088397.1, from coordinate 74,463,948 downwards.
AAATGCTTCAATCACTCCATTGTTTGATGTGAGGGGAGGTGAACGTGCTGTGTAACCAGTGAAGGACTTCAGACATGAACACTGCTTTGTTTAAACATGGGATGAAATACTGTAGCTTGGTTTCAGCTTTGCTCTAATAATAAGGTGAAAGAATGTATCTATCAAACCAAATCAATAGAGGGATTACTGTGTTAGAAAATGTTGAGAGGGTCTTGCAGACAAAGACAATAGCCTGCAGTAGCAAAAGAGTAAACATCATCGGTGACAAGAACATGCCTCTTTCTGAGACTGTTTGAACTTGGAAGTGCTGTGAGCCATCTCCTCATAGCATTCCATCACAACAACACATTATGTACCATACAGCTCACACACATTGAAAATGAACACATTAACATTACCCATCCATTAGGGATATTCCCACAATAACAGGACAAACATTTTATGGGGACTAGGTCTTTAAATGCCAAGGACCATCTACATTGACGGAATAACAGCAACAATAGCACATTAAAAATCACAGTCAAAAGACACCATGAGGAGGCAGAGAAAGGGCAGGATGTATATCAGGTAAACCCCTGCCAGAGAATTACCCTTCCAATTCTCCATACTGCCCTCTACCCACCCAGAGTAGTAGCTACTGACTCTTCAGCTGTAAATTCAGCTAACTTGATAGCTCACATCAGGGAGAGATTGTTTAAGAGAAGGATGGAGGAGGGGGTGGAGACAGAGGACAATCATTGATATGTCTGAGTCCTTGAGTGCAGCAGTATTAGTCCTTTAGTAAGAGTGCCTTATGGCCTGGACATTCATCACTGTTCTAATGAAGTTTAAGGAGGAGAGTGGATGGAACGCAGAGCATATTCTCCTGGCTAGAGTACGGCTCTCCTCTCTCTCTGGAGGTCTGGACCTGCATAAAGTGTCTCAGAGTAGGAGTCCTGAATGATCTAGAATCAGTTTGGCCTTTTAGATCATCATAAATAAGATTATATGGACAGGGGGTTGAGGACTCACACTCTGAGACACTTTATGAATACGGGATCTAATCTGAATGTGTCTCAGACAGTACCTTATGGTACTTATAATCCCCCTGCTTTTCTTCCTCATCTCTGTAGCCTGGGTGCTGATTGGACAGGTGATGGGATGCAGGCGGTGCAAACCAGATGTGACCAGGGGGATATGGTGATCAGATAAATATTCTGGATGGTTCAACTTCACTTCCATGTGGCTGTGAGTGACCTGCTGAATAGGACCTGTGACAGACTGGACACAATTTATGGAAACTGAAACCATGTAACTCTTCTGTGTGAATCTTGAGTCATGTTTTTTAAGATATGCACATCCATGGCAGCAGTATCATTTGTCTGTCCAGTGGCTGGGCCCCTCCCTGATTTTGTCCTAGAAAATGTTATTACTGTTCTCTCTCTCATCCCTCACCTCTTCATCTCTCACCCCTCGGCCTGAAAAGCTCCTATGGGACCAACACTACAATCACATTGGGAAACTATTACATGATTGATGACTGAATCTGAATATGTGACTTGTTCAGCCTCTTATACTGAGGAGGTGGGAGCAAAGAATAGCAGAGTTGAACTTAGAGCGCAGCTGTGCAGACAACAGGTGAAAACACAAGTACCATGTTATAACAATGTACCTATGAGGCTGTAATAAGATGACATGCATGTTTTATTTAAAGTTCACAAGTGGCGTTTGTAACTTTCCATCAAGGTCATCAACTATGATACACTGCTTAATCTAGAAACCACACATTGCAGCAATGTAATGGCATGAGTGCATCCCCTTGGTTTGCAACCATATTCTCAAGTTGAGAAGTCTGCACTCAACAACCAATGTTAGCCTTTAGTGCTGAATTATATGGACACCATCAGTAGGTAATTTTGCATTTCTCTGAATGCCTAGAATTATCTAGGCTGTGTCGTCATATTCACCATTCACACGTGTAAAAGACTGTACTGCTCCATTAAGTGTGTGTGTACTTAAAAGCTATATGCACTCAAACATGCCATTGTTTATGTTTTGCACTCAGAATTATAGCCTAGCCTATCAAAGTCGTAGGCTTTGATGGTGCATTAAAACCTCGGCTCTGGACGGCCATGCGCGGGAGCGAAGGAATTTAGGAGACGTGATCCCTCGATTCGTTCTCTAGACGCCGGCCAGGTTCCAGTCCCACTGTTACATCACTACATACTGTATGTGTGCATCGATCAGACCTGCTAAAGTACCGGACAGACACTGACGCCCTGTCACCTTCTGTATGAGCTAAGAATCGCGCAAAATCTTCTCGGCTGGTTTACTGAAACCATTAGAACATTGTATAGCGTAATATTCCCCATCTGTGGTTACAACAGGTTAAACATGATGTACGCATAGACTCATTCTTCTCCATTCGAGGTCATGTAATTTTAATTATGTTGAATTGCTGACAGGAGTTGCCCATTTCAGTCGCATTATGTAGGTAAGATGAATGTCCTCTCTTCCATGCGTGCGGCAGTAGCTATAGCAGCAAGTCTTCTCGTCCTGTTATCTTTTCGTGATTGGGGTAACATAACATTGGCAATGTTCATTCCCTTGACTACACGACACATATCAGAACATTGTTTCCTACATATGCATGACACACACTGCAATGAACATTGTCAAATATAATACAATATTGCAAACCATGCAACGACTTACCAGGATAGCAGTGGGTAAACATGGCCAATGCTGAAAACATGAAGGATAAGGTCCACCAGTGGCTAGATTCCAGTATTCGCCGCATGTCAGAATAGTCATCGAGAGCAACAGAAGGCAACGGGTGACAAAGTTTGAGGTCTACAAAATTACATAAACTTGATTGCAGAAAACACACGTAAACCACATAGGATTTGAACACAGCTGCAACCCCAAATTGAGTTTAGTTTGATGGTAATTCAATTGAAACAAATCAGCATATGTTTCGAAGAATATCTATGGATGCGGACCGCAGATAAATAGTTGTGATGGTCCGCCACATGCAGACAGGCTTTCTTTTCACGGAGAAAAAGTCAATCCTAGAGGAAAAGTAAACGAGTCCGACTCAATTTCGTAAACTTGAAGAGAAAGTGTTCGAATAATACTGATTGTATGTGTTCGTCCTTTCAGCAGTGACTCGCGCGGTCACTTAGATTGATTGTAGAGAGAATGTTGCAAAGGCAAGGGCAGCGCTGGAAGCGTTCCATTCTTCCATCCAGGAAGTAGCGGCATGCGTGTGAGGGTTCTGGCGGACCGTTTAGAATAGATCGAGCTGCACGGTCGGGAGGGAAAATCAGAGCTCGGGACGCTGGATCCTAGCGCCGTCTTTTGGAATTCTAATAAACCTACAGCAACACTAAAACATTGTATCAAGTTCTTATTTTTATACAAATCGCTTTCTACTCGTGATAACTATTTTTCTACGACTACTAAGTGCTGTCTACTCGTGTCTTTTTCTTCTCGTCAAATCCCTGCCAAAAATCTGGTTTACCTTAATTAACGCCTACAAATGTGGAGTAGCAGGTTTGCCATATCTGTCATGTTTGCGCATTATCTCTCCTATGTGCAAATCTTTATGGCAGTCATTTTACTTATATAAGGCCCTTGGAAATTACCTACATATTTGCAGTTATAAAAAAAGAAAGCAATATATCCATTTACAAATAGAAAAATCAAAAGGTGTTTGTGGATAGTGATTTACATTTGTGGAAAGTGGTTTACATTTGTGGAAAGTGATTTGCATTTGTGGATTGGTGATTTACATTTATGGATTGGTACTTATTTGTACAGATCATGATACACGAATAGAACATGCATGCTGTGTGTTCACAATACATTTGGCATGATATTGAACCCATAGATATGGCCTCTGCAGAAATCTGGGCATTCATACGTCTTGCCTTGAGAGACAGTGCAGTGCTGTTGAGCAGAGCTGTTGTCAAGGAAGTCGGTTTGTGTTTATGCAGGACCCCCCCCCACACCACACACACACCTACCATCAACCAATCATGTCAATTCAGAGCTATTAGGAGACCTCTGCATTGTTACAAAATACAGAGGAGCTCAATTTGGCCTCTGCATGCCATGTAATTGTGTCATACTCTCCATACCGACACTTTGACCTCTTTGACCACATCAAGCATAAATTGTCTCTAACAATGCGAATGCGGAGGGCTCCGTAAAGCTCCGCATTGACATGATTGGTTGACAGTAGGTGAGGGCATGAGGTCCTGTATAAACACAAACTCACTTCCTTGACAACTTCCTTCACACCAGCTCAGCTCAACAGCTCTGCGCTGCTTCGCGAAGCGCAAGAAGTATGAATGCCCTGACTTCTGCAGAGGCTATATCACAAACGATTTCGGACGTCTAGTAAGGGACCGTACATTTGCAATATGGACTTTCTCACTAACCATACAGGTACTGCCGAAATCTTCCCTTAAGGTATGTAAGTGCTGCACAGTCAATGCAGAGGGCAGATTGACCATGCAGCGCCTTTTAACCATGTTACATTTAAACTTCTATGGGATAGGGACGTCTCAAGGATCCCGGATTGCAGGGACCCTGACAAAATGTGGGTCTGCTGGAGTATTTTCAAACTTTGCCCACTAGAGGGATAATAAATACAAACTAAAGCAACTGTCATTGGAATGGATTATTCTGTAAATACTTATTATTATGATAAACATAATCATGATCGTATTCTGCAAGGACCAGCAGAAAATACCACAACAAAACATGCCAAAACATGCCATTCAAAAAGTTTATGAAACCTTTTGCAAATGTTATGGGAGTACATTTGATCTACTTCCATTGACTTCCATTGTCACACAGACGAGAACACTACAAAATAACAAATGTGAAAACCGAAACAGTCCTATCTGGTGCAATGACACAAAGACAGAAAACAACCACCCACAAAGTACCCACAGAATATGGCTGCCTAAATATGGTTCCCAATTAGAGGCAGCTGTCTGTCGTTGTCTCTGATTGGGAACCATATTTAGGCAGCCATGTTCTTTGGGTATTTTGTGGTTGATTGTCTTCTGTCATTGCACCAGATAGGACTTTTTCGGTTTTCACATTTGTTATTTTGTAGTGTTCTTGTTTTTCGTCTATATTAAAGATGTTGAACACTAACCACGCTGCATTTTGGTCCTCCACTCCTTCAGCGGAAGAAAACCGTTAGAAATATAGGTATACTTTATACTGACATTTCTGACCACTTTCCACTTCTCTTTGGCAGCTGGAAATGAACAGATGGGAATGATTAGTAGCATTAAATGTAGAATATTTAACAAAAGTAGTTATTGATTGATGTTTCATGGGAAAATGTTTATAATCAGGCCGATGTGGAGTCTGCTTACCAGACTTTTCTCACATCTTTCAATTCTGTATTTCACCACTACCACTACTTCCCTTAGTTAAATCATGTAAGAGAGCAGCAGAAGGGTTCTGGAAACCTTGGTTTACAACTGGTCTCAAAAAATCCTCAGTTAAAAAAAACTAGTTGTGTTAAAAGTTTATCACAAATCCCTCTACCCTGAATTCTGCCATTTTTTTTAAAAAAAGTATAAGAACACATTTACTCACCTATTTCGGATAGCCCCCAAAATATATTTTAAATAATAAAAGTCAACTTGGAAACTCATCACTCAACTGTTGAATAAGAAAAAGCCACCGATCCCATCTCAATGTATTGTTGGAAATAAGACCTTGTAGTGATCCTGATGTTATTTCATGTGAATGTAATCACTTTTTTATTAATGCGGGTTAAATTGTGGTGGTGATTACTGATCAATTCATTTATACATTTATAATTAGTAGGTTTTGTTATCTGTTTTAACAAACCTTTTTTATTTGTGTACTTATGTATTGAATATTGTTTTTTGTGGTGTGGTTTTCTTATAAGCCCTTGGGCTGACCAACCACACCTGCACACTGTTTAAAAAATAATATGTTAATCTGTATTGTTATTTATCACTTGCTTTCTTTGGTGCAAATACATTAAACTTAAACTAAACTGTTCAAACAGAGGCCTCATCAGAGCTATGTTAATGTGTACATTTATCTCCAGATGTCACGTTCTGACCTTTATTTCCTATGTTTTGTATATATTTAGTATGGTCAGGGCGTGAGTTGGGTGGGCAGTCTATGTTTGTTTTTCTATGATTTGGGTATTTCTATGTTTCGGCCTAGTATGGTTCTCAATCAGAGGCAGGTGTCATTAGTTGTCTCTGATTGAGAATCATACTTAGGTAGCCTGGGTTGCACTGTTTGTTTGTGGGTGATTGTCTATGTTGATGGCTTGTTTCAGCGCAGCTCACATTAGCGTCACGGTTGTTATTTTGTTTACTGTTTTTGTATAGTGTTTCAGTGTTCAGTTCTTTCTTTAATTAAACATTCAACATGAACACATATCACGCTGCATTTTGGTCCTCCGATCCTTCTCGCCTCTCCTCTTCAGATGAAGAGGAGGACGACCGTGACAGAATCACCCACCAACCAAGGACCAAGCGGCGTGGTAAAAGACAGCGACGACAGCAGCAGCAGCAGCAACAACAGCGGCCAGCATCACAGGACTCCTGGACATGGGAGGAGATACTGAACGGAGAGGGACCCTGGGCACAGGCTGGGGAATATCGCCGCCCCAAAGCAGAGCTGGAGGCAGCGAAAGCTGAGCGGCGGCGATATGAGGAGGCAGCACGGCAGTGCGACAGGTACGAGAGGCAGCCCCAAATATTCTTTGGGGGGGGCAGACGAGGTGTGGGGCTAAGCCGGGTAGCAGACCTGAGCTCACTCCTCGTGCTTATTATAAGCAGCGCATTACTGGTCAGGCACCGTGTTATGCGGTTAAGCGCACGGTGTCGCCAGTACGTGCCCATAGCCCGGTGCGCTGTAGGGCAGCCCCCCGAAAGTGCCATGCGAGTGTGGGCATCGAGCCAGGGCGTATGGTGCCTGCTCAGCGTGTCTGGTCGCCGGTGCGCAGTTTTGGTCCAGGGTATCCCGCGCCGGCTCTGCGTACTGTGTCTCCGGGGCGCTGGGAGGGTGCAGTGCGTCCTCTGCCTGCGCTCCGCTCGTGTCGGGCAAATGTGGGAGTGGAGCCTAAGGGAGAGGTGCATGTAGTAAGCACCAGATCTCCCGTGCTTACCCACAGCCCGGTTCAACCTGTGCCTGCACTCTGGAGGTTCCGGGCTAGAGTAATTGTCCAGCCTGGGGAAGTGGTGCCAAGGTTGCGCACCAGAGCTCCAGTGTTCCCCCACAGCCTGGTGGTTCCTGTGGCAGCCCCACGCACCAGGCTGTCTCTCTGTCTCCTCCCTGCAGGTGGTCCCGTCTGTCCGGCGCTGCTGCCGGAGTCTCCCGCCTGTCCGGCCCGCCTGTCCGGCGCTGCTGCCGGAGTCTCCCGCCTGTCAGGCGCTGCTGCCGGAGTCTCCCGCCTGTCCGGCGCTGCTGCCGGAGTCTCCCGCCTGTCCGGCGCTGCTGCCGGAGCCCCTCAGCCCGTCCGGCGCTGCTGCCGGAGCCCCTCAGCCCAGAGGCGCCGGAGCCCCTCAGCCCAGAGGCGCCAGAGCCCCTGCCCCTCTGTCCCGAACTTCCGCCCCTCTGTCCAGTGGGGTCATTGAGAAGGGTGGCCATGGTTAGAAAGCCACGGAGGTGGACAATAAGGCGGACTAAGACTATGGTGAAGTGGGGTCCGCGTCCCGCGCCAGAGCCACCGTGGACAGACGCCCACCCAGACCCTCCCCTATTGGTTAAGGTTTTGCTGCCGGAGTCCGCACCTTTGGGGGGGGGTACTGTCACGTTCTGACCTTTATTTCCTTTGTTTTGTATTTATTTAGTATGGTCAGGGTGTGAGTTGGGTGGGCAGTCTATGTTTACAGGAGAACTCTGGAATGTAAACTACTTTACTGTACGATATGTCGATCTTTACGAAGTGACAAAATAATGATTATAGTAGGGCTAGTTTCTAGTTTATTGTGCATCTGTAATTAATTAATTGTTAGACATTGTGTGTTTGTCATTTAGCTGATTGTCAAATAATGAGCTTATGGCTGCAGTGGTGGCAATAATAAGGCCAGGATAAGTCATCCTGGTGGTTACACAGATGTACACTCATTATTAAAATGTCTACATTTAGAACAATGATATCACATTCAGAATATGTTGGGTTTCCATCAGAGCTAGTATTATTCTGACGTCTTGACATCTAGTTTGCATAGTAATGCCATTTGAGATCTTGGAGTCCAAAATCAGTGAAATCAATTCATTTATATACTGCAATGTCCTTACCTGACATGGTCCACACTGTTCTCAAGACCAAATTCCTTGGGGAGAATGTATTGATGAATGCTAGGTAATTCTATTACACCTCATTTGTTATATTGCTATACTGTGACATCTTGAAGAGAGAGTGTAGTGTTTCATAATGGTGCTTCTGTGTTTCTTCCCACCCATAACCCATTGAATATGACCCTCAGGAGACCCCATAGTGTGATGGTACCTTCCTTTCCCAGACTCCCACTGTCAGAGCTGTAAATGGAATACATTATAAGCATTTATCATCCTGACTAAAATCAGGTATGTGTGTGTATTGATCAGAGAGGTCTCTGAGGTACAGTGTGACACACCCCAGGTCCACAGCACCACGGACAGAGTCTGTGTCAATATAGGGGGCCATGGTAAAAAGAAGTGCACTACATAGGGAATAGGGTGCCATTTGGGACGTATCTACAGAGACAGAAAAGGTGGAAATCAGCAGGACATTTAATTTGAGGAATCTAAATTCCTCATTTAATTTCCCTGTTCTCAGCAGGGCTGTCGAGGACTATCACAAGGGCCCTCTGCTTTCAATGTGGGCCATCTGCCTCCTCCTCTATTAAAAGCCTGCCTCTGTGCCTTGGCTCTCATACTGTATGGCTTCTTCACTCTGCCTCTCAGGCCCTGTGGTTCTTTCACATGGCCCTCCTCTCCTCTCACATTCCTACAAGTTCCACTGTACCATCACACAATACCACTTATAGTTAATGATGCAGGCCCACGACTGCTTCCCCTCTCACACAGCTTCCCTAGTCTATCTCGCAGGGCATCCTCTCTTGTCGCACTCATCTAGGTTAGACCACTACACCGACAAAAAACACTATGTGTAGCCAATGACCCAGAGCCATCAGTCTGCCTCCTATGCCCTCCTATAAATGTCACGCCCTGGCCTTAGTTATCTTTGATTTCTTTATTATTTTGGTTAGGCCAGGGTGTGATATGGGTGAATTATGTGTTTATCTCGTCTAGGTTTTTTTTTGTAGATTTATGGGGTTGTGTTCAGTTTAGTTGTCTGGGTAAGTCTATGGTTGCCTAGATTGGTTCTCAATCAGAGGCAGGTGTTTATTGTTGTCTCTGATTGGGAACCATATTAAGGCAGCCATATTCTTTGGGTATTTTGTGGGTGATTGTTTCCTGTCTTTGTGTTTTATGCACCAGTTAGGACTGTTACGGTTTTCACGTTTATTGTTTTGTAGTTTGTTCATGTTTGAGTTTTCTTAGTAAAGAACCATGAACTATAACCACGCTGCGTTTTGGTCCGCCTCTCCTTCCCAGGAAGAAAGCCGTGACAATAAAAGCCTGCCTCACACACGGCTTCCTCAGCCTTCCTCTCCTCTCACACTGATCCAGGTTGATTGGACAACCACACAACACAGCACAACTTGTAGCCACTAACCCAGAGCCATGTAATCGTGTGTCTGGGATGATATTCTGAACCACAGCTAGAACCTCGAAGATCAGAGGCACAATTTAAGAATGCGACTCTGAACTGGCTTGTGGTCCAGGTCATGATCCTGTGATGTGGTTTGTGATGTTGCTGCCTTGTGTAGTAATATGCCACATACAATTGTGCATACCGTCCTGATTCAAACCCTGCCACTCAAATTGTACAGAGCCTCTGTGATCTTTGAATCCCAGCCTTGTTTTATGTAATGTGTGTAGACTTCTCGTCTCTTTCTCTTCTCTCCCCGCGGTTATGCCAGCTTCCTCTTCTCTACATTTTGAGACCTTGTGCCGATGATCAAGTTTTTAAATCAGTGCTGGGGGAGTTTATTTTTTATCTATGAAATCTGCTCTCTCTTTCTCTCACCTACCTTGTAGCCATATACACTACCGTTCAAAAGTTTGAAAGAAAAGCACATTTTTTGTCCATTAAAATAACATAAAATATATCAGAAATACAGTGTAGACATTGTTAAATGTTGTAAACAACTATTGTAGCTGGAAACAGCAGATTTGTTATGGAATATCTATATAGGCGTACAGAGGCCCAATATCAGCAACCATCACTCCTGTGTTCCAATGGTACATTGTGTTAGCTAATCCAAGTTTATCATTTTAAAAGGCTAATTGATCATTAGTGTCAATTGTCTAGGAGATGTGGGTAAGGCGGAGTCAGGCGCAGGACACAGATGAGTAATAATCGTAACTTTACTCAATAAGCAATCTTCCATCAAGGAGAACAAAATTCCAGAGCACATAAACGAGACAACTTGACTCCAGATCGAAAAGAAGGCACAGGGGCGGAGCTTTGGTGGCGTACCCGACGCTGAGACGCGTCCACCTCTACTATAAATGCCAAAGAGGGATCAGGATGAGCCAGTACGGGAGCCAAGGTAAACAGAGCCTTCAGGTGACAAGAAGCCCTGTCCGCCCCAGCTGACCACTGCAGTCGCACCAGTCCCCCCTTTAGCAAAGAGGTAATAGGAGCCGCTACCTGACCAAAGCCCGGGATAAACCTCCGGTAGTAGTTGGCAAACCCAAAGAACCGCTGCACCTCCTTTACCGTGGTTGGAGTCGGCCAATTACGCACGGCTGAAATACGGTCATTTTCCTTTTCCACCCCTGTCTCGGACAGGCGGTACCCTAGGAAGGACAAGGACTGCTGGAAGAACAGACATTTCTCAGCCTTAATGTACAGGTCATGCTCCAACAGTCGACCAAGCACCAGGGACACATGCTCGGCGCATGTAGCGGAGTATATTAGAATGTCATCTATATACACCACTACACCCTGCCCATGTAGGTTCCTGAAAATCTCATCTACAAAGGATTGGAAGACTGATGGAGCATTCATCAATCCGTACCGCATGACGAGGTACTCATAGTGCCCAGAGGTGGTACTAAATGCCATCTTCCACTCATCCCCCTCCCGGATAAGCACCAGGTTGTAAGTGCTCCTGAGATCCAATTTGGTGAAGAAGTGCGCCCCGTGCATTGACTCGATATCACTGGCTATGAGAGGCAGCGGGTAACTGTACTTCACCGTGAGCTGATTTATACCTCAATAGTCAACACACGGTCGTAAACCTCCTTCCTTCTTCACAAAATAGAAACTCGAGGAGGCAGGTGAAGTGGAAGGCCGAATATATCCCTCTCCCAGAGATTCGGAGACAAATGTTTCCATAGTCGCCGTCTCCTCCTGTGACAGAGGATACACTTGACTCCTGGGAAGTGCTGCGCCTACCAGGAGATTTATCGCACAATCCCCCTGTCGATGGGGTGGTAGTAGAGTCGCCCTCTTCTTACAGAAGGCGAGAGCCAAATCGGCATATTCAGGGGGGATGTGCATGGTGGAGACCTGGTTTGGACTCTCCACCATAGTTGCACCTATGGAAACACCTACACACCTCCCTGAGCACTGACGTGACAATCCCTTAACCTCTTAAGTCGACCCTCTACTTTTTTGAACATTCTGTTAAAAATCGCGCAACATTTCAGCGCCCTGCTACTCATGCCAGGAATATAGTATATGCATTTGCTTAGTCTGTGTGGATAGAAAACACTCAGACGTTTATAAAACTGGTTAAATCACTGCTGTGGCTTTACCAGAACGGCATTTACATCGAAAAGCACAGGAAAAACTGATCACTGAAAATGGGAAAATATATCCATGCGCTACTTGAACCCATTGATAAAGGTGAACCACAATTAATTGACTGAGGTTGCAGTACCTACAGCTTCCACACGGTGTCTAGAGTCTTGTCATTTCCCTTCGAGTTTTTTCTTGGTCAAACACATGCAGGGCACCGTATCTCCTCAGGTCTAGGACCGGATATTTTCGTTGAGTTTCTAGCCGGACATTTTTCCAGACGGACAGCTAATGATCTTTACATCGCCTCCTGATGAATTTTATCGCTTATTAACGTTTACTAATACCTAAAGTTGCATTACAAACGTATTTCGAAGTGTTTTGTGAAAGTTTATCGTCGACTTTTTGAATTAAAAAAATGACGTTACGTTTTGAAACAATGTTTTTTTCGTTTATCACACAGTCTACATATAACGATATCTAGGCTTTATATGGACCGATTTAATCGAAATAAAGACCCAAATAGTGTTTATGGGACATCTAGGAGTGCCAACAAAGAAGATGGTGAAAGGTAATGAATGTTTTCTATTTTATTGTGCGGTTTGTGTAACGCCGAAATGCTAATTATTTTGTTTACGTCCCCTGCGGGTCTTTTGGGGTGTTACATGCTATCAGATAATAGCTTCTCATGCTTTCGCCGAAAAGCATTTTAAAAATCTGACTTGTTGCCTGGATTCACAACGAGTGTAGCTTTAATTCGATACCCTGCATGTGTATTTTAATGAACTTTTGAGTTTTAACTAATACTATTAGCATTTAGCGTAGCGCATTTGCATTTCCAGAGCTCTAGTTGGGACGCAAGCGTCCCGAGTAGAAGCAAGAGGTTAAGAGCCCCCTGTTCCCACGAAATAGCGGTATCATGATAGGCCAACCAGGGAAGCCCCAAGACTATCTAAGGCATGTACAGTGAAGGGCACATCAACAGGAACAATAGGAATCCCTAATCTAAGTGCAAATGAACAGTCAATAAAGTTCCCAGCTGCGCCTGAATCTACTAGCGCCGTATGCTGGTAATGTGGGGAAAACTCAGGACATTTTATACATACACACATGTGCGCAACAGGGAGCTCTGGGTGAGTCGGGTGCCTACTCACCTGGGATGATCCACCAGTGCCCTGCTTGCTGCCTCGACTCCCTGGCGAACCTCCCCAGCCCTGACCAGCAGTGTGTCCTCTGCGGCCACAGGTGGTGCAGGGAATGGCCCCCCCTCCGGTCCCTCTCATAGCAGCCCCTCCTGGCACCATCGGCGTCGGATCGGAGGTGCTGGGGGAGGGAACTGACGGACCCCGATCCGGACTTCCACGGGAGGCCAACAGGTTATCCAGCCGGATGGAGAAGTCCACCAGCTGGTCAAAGGTAAGGGTGGTGTCCCTGCATGCTAGCTCCCTACGAATATCCTCACGTAGACTACACCTGTAGTGGTCGATCAGGGCCCGCTCATTCCATGCCGCTCAGGCGGCCAGAGTTCAAAAGTCCAGAGCGAAGTCTTGTGCGCTCCTCACCCCCTGTCTGAGATGATACAAGCATTCCCCCGCAGCTCTCCCTTCAGGTGCATGATCGAAAACCGGGGGAAATCCTCATAGTTGTCCAATGTCACTATCTCCCCTTCCTCAAATGGCGTTTGCCCATTCAAGTGCTTTACCAGTCAGACAGGAGATGAGGGTGTTCACACTATCGCGTCCCATACGAGTCGGGTTGCCAGGTAGAGCTCCAGCAGGAGTAGGAACCCCTGGCACCCGGCAGCCATTCCATCATATACCCTCGGGAGCGCGAGCCGAATCCCACTGGATCCAGGTGAAGGAGGGGTGGACAGCGGTGTGGGTTGTTGTGGGAGCTGGGGTGATGATGATGGGGTTGCTGGAAAACCCCCCCTCTCCCATCGTTCCATGGTTTGCAGCACGTGATCCATGGCTGTGCCGAGACTTTGCAACATAGTCGCGTGCTGCAGGACGTGCTCCTCCACAGGTAGAGGAGGGCTGTGTGCACCTGCTGACTCCATTAGAGGTGCATGTTTCTGTCAATAGTCTAGGTGATGTGGGTAAGGCAGAGTCAGGCGCAGGACACAGAGATCAGTAATAATCGTAACTTTACTCAATAAACAATCATACATTAAGGAGAACAAAATTCCAGAGCACATAAACGAGACAACTTGACAACAATAAACACGCACAAAACCATGATGGAACCAGAGGGTTAAATAGGGAATACATTATAACGTAATGGAAACCATTACAATCAAGACCAATCAAAAGGAAAAATAAATGTAGATCAGTGGAGACTAAAAAGCCGGTGACGTCGAACGCTGCCCGAACAAGGAGAGCCACCAACTTCGGCGGAAGTCGTGACAATTAGAAAACCCTTTGAAATTATGTTAGCACAGCTGAAAACTGTTGTTCTGATTAAAGAAGCAATAAAATGAGCCTTCTTTAGAATAGTTGAGTATCTGGAGCATAAGCATTTGTAGGTTCGATTACAGGCTCAAAATGGCCAGAGACAAAGAACTTTCTTGTGAAACTCGTCAGTCTATTCTTGTTCTCAGAAATGAAGGCTATTCCATGTGAAAAATTGCTAAGAAACTGAAGATCTCGTACAGTGCTGTGTACTACTCCCTTCACAGAACAGAGCAAATTGTCTCTAACCAGAATAGAAAGAGGAGTGGGAGGCCCCAGTGCACAACTGAGCAAGAGGACGTGTACATTGGAGTGTTTCATTTGAGTAACAGATTCCTCAACTGGCAGCTTCATTAAATAGTACCCGCAAAACACCAGTCTCAACGTCAACAGTGAAGAGGCAACTCCTAGATGCCAGAGTTCCTCTGTCCAGTGTCTGTGTTCTTTTGCCCATCTTAATCTTTTATTTTTATTGGCCAGTCTGAGATATGGCTTTTTTTTGCAACTCTGCCTAGAAGACCAGCATCCCGGAGTCGCCTCTTCACTGTTGACATTGAGACTGTGTTTTGTGGGTACTATTTAATGAAGCTGCCAAGTTGAGGACTTGTGAGGCGTCTGTTTCTCAAAATGTGCTTTTCTTTCAAAAACAAGAACATTTCTAAGTGACCCCAAACTTTTGAATGGTAGTGTGTATTGCATGTCTTTATTATTTTTTCGAACGATTTCACATGACGGTTGGTACATAATGTATGACTGCATTCATCTATTATCTATCATTTATTCAGGCTACGACTATATATAATTTATTAGATTCTCTCAGTCCTTGCATTATTTACCTGAGGGCTATATTTTACCCCTAACGCTCTCCAAATAGATTCCTGTTTATATATATTTTGTGTGTGTGCATGCATGCGTGTGTGCGAGTGCGTGTGTGTGCGTGTGTCCCAGCTCCATGCTCCAGGTCTATGAGTGACCATCATGTCTCCTAGCCTACATGGGACCTCATGTGTAGTGTTATGCTGGACTCTGGATGCAGGATGCTGTCCATCACAACATTGCTGGGTCCAGATAGTGATCCCTTCTTTCCTATTCATGCTGTGTGTATCACTCATTTGTGTCCAATTCTCAGTGTCCAGAGATTCTTCTGATTTGTCTTTTGTGTTATGTTTTATTGTACCACATTACTATACAGTACAGCAACAAATAAATTATAGAGAAGGACATACATCTCAGCACACCACAATGGTCAGTACATCATCACATATTGAGATTTTGATTTACAGCGAAATGGCTGACTAGTCAAAACAGCGATGTTGGTCTATTCCCCCTTTCCCAAAACACGGGTACTATAAATTCTGCCTTCCTGTATTATACTGACATGTCTATTCTATTCCAATGAGCCATTTGCTTTATGTTCCTATTCTTATCTTTTATTATTTCTTATTGTTGTTGCATTGTCGAGAAGGAACTTGTAAGTAAGCATTTCATTGAAACTTCATTCCATCAATATGGAAATGTGTGTGCATTAATCAGACTCTTAGTTTGCAGGGAAACAGTCCTGCTAATATTGTATCGATTACATGCAAAACAGTCAATTGTCGGGTACTCTATCTGTGTTTTCCTCCAAGCTAATCCTTTATAGTGTTCACTGTATTTTGTTCATTTACAGTATTACTGGAAGCTGTATCAGTGCTACATGTAGATAAAATACATGCAGTAAGATATTTTAGATATTTTAGACATAGTGTGTGTATAACAGATGTGATCTCTCTTGCATTGTTTAATAAAGAAAAGAAGGCCAGCCAATGGTCCCAGTTGGTCTGTAGCTTAATCTGCGACAATAGACTGTCACACCCTGATCTGTTTCACCTGTCTTTGTGATTGTCTCCATCCCCCTCCAGATGTCGCCCATCTTCCTCATTATCCCCAGTGTATTTATACCTGTGTTCTCTGTTTGTCTGTTGCCAGCTCGTCTTGCTTTATCAGGTCTTACCCTGCTTTCTCAAGTTCTGTTTCCTAGTTTCCCAGGTTCTGACCATTCTTCCTGACCTGACCCCGAGCCTGCCTACCGTTCTGTAGCTGCCTGACTCTGACCGTTTTAGGAACATCTGCTTGTCCTGACCCTGAGCCTGCCTGCTGTTCTGTACCTTATTGATTCTGCGCTGATATAGACAAAGGACAGCATCAGTTGTACATAGTTCTATTGTGTTGATGGCTGTAGATTCACTCACATGTCAATATCAGACTGGGTATTTTTGTAATCAAAATGTAATCAAACAACATGTAACAATGACAACAATGTTACAAAATAACTGTAAGTACCTGACAATAGACACAAGGAAGCACATTAGATGTGCAGCACAACAGTATGTTGATGGCTGTATATTTGTGAATGGTCTGTCAGCATGGAAATAACTGTGAATTAACAAGGTGCTAATGTGACCATTACAATTAGAGCATGCTAGCTAACATGCTCTTAAAGTAACAACAAACAAAAGCATGTCCCAGGATTCCCACAATATCTAACAGGTACCACACACACACACACACACACACACACACACACACACACACACACACACACACACACACACACACACACACACACACACACACACACACACACACACACACACGGTGAACTTGTAAATATGAAAGTAGAATACAGTATTTCAGAACGTGACCTACCGCTTGCATGTCAATATCAGACTGGGAATAATTTATGTTCACGGTCTCCCCCTATCTGCAAGCATGACCAATGGCATAACACCTTATTGATTGATATGTAAATTCAACCAAGCAATAGGAGTACATAAACATCAAATACATATTTCTACAGTGTCAAGTGGAATCATAACCGACCCTGTTACATGTGTGTGTGTATGTGTCACACCCTGATCTGTTTGTTGTCTTTGTGATTGTCTCCACCCCCCTCCAGGTGTCTCCCATCTTCCCCACTATCCCCTGTGTATTTATACCTGTGTTCTCTGTTTGTCTTTTGCCAGTTTGTTTTGTTTCGTTAAGCCTACCAGCGTTTTTCTTCTGCTCCTATCTCTCGTTCCTTGTTCCTGTTTCCTAGTTTTCCCGGTGTTGACCATTCTGCCTGCCCTGAGCCTGCCTGCTGTCCTGTACCTCTGCCCCACCTTTCGAGATTACTGACCTTTGCCTGACCTGAGCCTGCCTGCCGTCCTGTACCTTTGCCCCACCTATCTGGATTACTGACCTCTGTCTGCCCAGGACCTGCTTTTTGCCTGCCCCTGTTCGATTAATAAACTGTTATTACTTCAACCTTGTCTGTATCTGGTTCTTACCTGAAATCTGATAGTGTGGTGTGTGTGCGTGTGTGTGTGTGTGTGTGTGTGTGTGTGTGTGTGTGTGTGTGTGTGTGTGTGTAAAAGCACACTGTCCTTAAAAACCCATTTTTAGAGTTGTAGTCAGCTTGTTGCAATATTGAGTATAAGGGTGTTCATATAAAGTTGAATCAAAATGTTTCTTACTGAAATGAAAAGAGGAAGAGGGTATGTTAAAGCAGACATATTTCAAGCTCTTGTCCAGGCAGGATGACGCCACATACAACATGTGGTGAAGTTTTATGTTTTATTAGGGATTTGGAGGCTTTTTTACACTGCTGTACACTATATGGTAGCCGATTGAAGAAAGCAATAGTGTTTTGAGATTTGCCAAATGATAACAGAACAAGTTCAGAATGGAACGTCCTCTGACATTTAATGGTCCGTTGTATGATTCCTGCTGCGTTCATCTGATATACTGTGCTTTATTCACTTTTAATACCTTTTACTATTTTCTCCTTAATGGAAAAAGTGTTAACAATGATAAAGTGGGAGACAACTGCCTGAAACCAGTGAAATGGTTGTAGAATCTTTGACACTTTTATGACAGGTAATGTTAACTGAAATGATTGAACAGTGAATGCCAGAACCCAGATGACACTATTTTACCTATTTTAGCTATTGATGCAAATTGTAGGACTCAGCTTTCAAATCCCTATGTGCAATTTTAAGGGCTGTGGCTTATCATATAAACGGTCTAATTTCTGTTCTGATGAGTCTGTGGTCATAGAGAGGCTGTTCCTGTTATTATATCGTTATTATCTCACACCTTGCCTCCCAATAGGACAGCTAGAGATTGCATCTGTCTGACTAAAACCACCTTAGAGATTTCTCTACCCTCTGTGGTTCATCTGCCTCTATCCTGCATAACTTTATATTAGGGACTTTATGATTCAGGTACTGAACATCTACAGTATTTAATTATTTAATTTTTGGACACTGCAATAACTTCTGCAATGATTCATGTCATCTGAGGTAAGCAGCTTTCCTCTGGTGTTGAGGAAGGTACACCATAGTGTGAAGCTACAGTAAACTTGTGTATGACACACACATACACAATAAAGATATCTCACAAAACAATTCTTTTTCAAAGTAAGCAGCCAGGAAATGTAGGAAGACAATATGCCTCAGCTGAGATCTGCTGTGCTGCTGAAGTTGAGCTCTGTTTAACATTTTGGCTCTAATGTGTCAGTGCCTGGCCTTAGGCAATCCGAGTTTAGCATTAGAAAATGCTGATTTATTTGCTGTAATAGCAAGGCATTATGGGAGAAGCAGGCAGTTAGCAGCCAGACAGAGGGGGAGGCAAAGCAAGTTGCTTTGGTTACTTTGATTCAGCAATATTGCCCTCATACTTGCAAATTGTCCCCAAGAAGTATACTTATTTGTAATATATTTGAAGGGATTCATTGAAATGTATGCTTATAAAGTATTTATGATGCATGAGACTGCTGAGGAGGCATATGTTTTGTGCTTATGAACCCTTTGCTATAATGGTTAAGAAGTGAAATTATTACCATTTTAAATGTTCATGGGTTACAGCAGACTGGTAAAATGACTATTTCTTATATTGGTGTGTCCTAAATTCCACCCAATTTCCTACATAGTGCACCACATTTGACCATAACCTCATGGGCCCTAGTCACACTATATAGGGAATAGGGTGCCATTTGGGATGCATCCTCAGTAAGTTTGATGAATTATATAGAACAAAGCATTGCTTCAGAAATGCTAATTGCTCTGAAGAGAACTGACAGTTTTCTCTCTAAATTCATTGGCTCTGCTCAACTGTTAATGTTGACCCATACTGAATTATTAATTTGACTCAAGATCAAACAAAGAAATAGGGGAGGACTCTAGACATTGATCCAAGAGCTTGAGGATCAACTGACAACAGCATTCACTCTAAGGCCAGATAAATTAAGCATTTGAACTGGTGAAAAATGGCACTGAGGCATTGCTCAATCTCTCAATTTGGTTGTCTATATGTTTTTCTCTGTGGGCTGACTATAGACATGATGATAATGGTTTTGTCATTGACAGGTGGTCTGTAGTCCACTGGTAGTACCGTGTAAGACCAGTGGAGGGGGGGGTCTGTACGAAAGCACACACACACACACACACACACACACACACACACACACACACACACACACACACACACACACACACACACACACACACGACACTCTGCCTTAATTGACCAGATCCTTTTCTCTTCGCCAATAAAATTGGAGGAGAAACATTTCCATGTAATTGATACCCGAGCTTAGTTCCTGCAACAACTGGGATATTTTCAGCAAAGCTAAGGGACCAATTTCCATCTCTCACCAATTTCCATCCTCGTCCGTGATATGAATTAAGTCATATTCAGTTTTCCATCCTCCTCCGAGGTATGAATTAAGTCATATTCAGTTTTCCATCTTCCTCCGTGGTATGAATTAAGTCATATTCAGTTTTCCATCCTCCTCCGTGGTATGAATTAAGTCATATTCAGTTTTCCATCCTCCTCCGTGGTATGAATGAAGTCATATTCAGGTTTCCATCTTCCTCCGTGGTATGAATGAAGTCATATTCAGTTTTCCATCCTCCTCCGTGGTATGAATTAAGTCATATTCCGTTTTCCATCCTCCTCCGTGGTATGAATTAAGTCATATTCAGTTTTCCATCTTCCTCTGTGGTATGAATTAAGTCATATTCAGGTTTCCATCCTCCTCCGTGGTATGAATTAAGTCATATTCAGTTTTCCATCTTCCTCCATGCTATGAATTGGCTGCACAGTTTAATAGTTCAGTAGCCAGCCATGCTTTCACACTCTGGTGTTATGTTTAGTCATCATTAACGTTTAGTGACTGAGATACATTACTCATTACTACTAAATGGTTATGTGTTAAAAGGATACTGCAGTGCTCACAAATTCTACAAGTGCGCCAACAAGTTCATCATAGTGAATCATAACTATGTTGTGTGTATGAATCATTAAAACCAACCACAGCTATCAGAAGTCTGTGATGAACATACATTTATAATTTCAATTTTGTCCGACTCCTTATACAGTATAGTAACTTCCAATTCCCTGTGTTTTTCTTCTTCTTCCAACGAGATCAGAGGCAAGCTCCCCTCAAGCCACATTCATTCAAAGTAGTAGAGTTAAATAACATTGGAAAGAGAAGTAAAAACCTTCCCCCTACCCGGAGGATGTATTCTGGAGTGCATTTACACCATCCAACCAAACTCACAGGAGAAGAAGGACATAAGCACAGCCAGAGCTCCAAAGTTATCTTAGCTGCCAACAGATCCAACCCACCACAAGTTTTAGAGTAATATAACATTTAAGAGATCTGCAAAGGGATGCAAATGTATGCAACGCTGGGGGGAGAACCATACAGCAATGCAATTATTAACTTGAAGTTATGCAGATTAACGAGTTGGATGGTTATTGAAAAATGTGTTGTCCTGTCTTCTTGCCATGCACACTAAAAAGGGAAACAGATAAATCTGTTCAAACTCCAGATTGATTTGTGTATCTGTGTTTATAATGCAGTCTGTGTTTTTAATACCGCAGTATGCCGCAGGCTGAACTATGAAACCTGTCCTTTTGATCGTATGTGATGTGTTTGAAGTTTGTGTCTATGATCACTGTGCCTCGATGAGCAGAACTAGAGAGACTGGAAACATTGACAGAAAATACAGCTTTATCTAGAATGGTTTAAATCCAGACAATGGTATAGATAGACAATGTTTGATTAAACAATTTGAGATTGTTTTAATATTGTCCTTCAAAACTCTCATATTTCTAATATGCAAGTACTGTCAAAGCAAGATGTGGTTGGAGGCCCACCCACATCTCAGGCAAAACATGTTGGCCTCCCTCTTGGTTCGGAGCCCCCTCGTGCTCGCGTGGCCCTAAGCAGCCACTTATGTAGCTTATTGGCTGGGCCGGCACTGTATACTGTATCACCTATTTGCTCCATTCAATACAGAAGCATGTTTGACCATGAAGGTTTGAGTACTACCCCGTAGCTAACAGTATTTTCTGCACTTAAAAATCTTGAGCATTCATACTGGCTTTTCAAGTAAGATCCTGAGGAACAAAATGGAAGACCAGAGTGAGGCTCCCCAACATAAGCTTACCCTCTTAGAAAAAAAGGTGCTATCTAGAACCTAAAAGGGTTCTTTGGCTGTCCCCATGGGAGAACCCTTTGAAGAAACCTTTCCACAGAGGGTTCTACATGGAATCCTAAAAGGATTCTACGAGGAAACAAAACGGGTTCTACCACTTAGAAAACATAATACATATTTATAATTTCCATAATGATACAGACTAGCTTTTCAAGTAGCATCATGTGAGGCCAGTAGGAGTGAGATTCCCCCAACACTGACTAGAGGCAGCACCAAGGTCGTTGTGCACTGATGCATTAGTCTCAATTAGGTTTCCTCCTCTCGTAACAGAACAATCTATCTCTGCTATTCCTCAGTGCCCAGTCGTGCCCAGTGGTCCTGATATCAAACATTAGAACACTGGATTGCATTAACAACCTCTTACAGCTTGAGTCTTCTCTAGATAGGGCTGTAGCGCTTTACGATGTATGCTCCTCTTTCTCCAATTTCAACATCAATCGGCTATCCTGTAGGGCATTTAGAATATTGGAGGGGAGGACTAATCTAACACATTTTGATTTGTGTTCTATGGACGTTTCCTTGCCTGCTCTTTCATAGCTGAATACCTTGAATCCACTTACTAAGAAAAGGCTTTGAGATGCCCTTAGGGATATCTTCAGAAATTATACTAGGTGTAAAATGTTAATGCAATGTAATCAGGTTTGTTCTTTTATGGCTTGAGGAATTAACTCTATTTGTGTGATAACATTTGCATGCATAGAAAGGGTATTTGAGTGGACCTGTAATGCAATGGGTCTTATATTGGGTATTATATGGAGCAGTCAATGGAACATTATTATTCTGGAACAGATATAATGTTCCTGACACTGGTCCACAGTGGTCAACATTCTTGGACCACAATACAACTCACCCGATACTGTGACTTCAGCACATTGGTTCTATTCCAATATCAAGAGCGTGATTATAGTATAAAGAGTATACGTTTTGCGTCTGCTATTCATACTCAATATAGCCCAGATTGTCGTCTAAACTTGTCTAAGGATGTTTTGTCATTAGTGAGACACATTTTCTGCTTTTAACAAATAGTTTACTGCATATTTTATAACCAAAAGCTATTTTTCAGGCTATGTGCTGCTGTCTATAGAGAGTACTGGGTTGTGTATTCAGAGATCCAGCTCTGTGAGTTTTGTGATGAAGACTTGGCAGACTGTCTTCTTCTCCTTCTCTCCAGCTGAGCAATCCCTGGGTTAATTCTAGCTGTAGATTATGTTGTGTGTGTGTGCGCGATCGTGTGTGTGTGGTGGCAGCTGTCCAGCCTGCGTCTCCTAGCCTATTGTCTTAGGGCCAGGAGAAAAGATGGGGCCAAAGAAAATGCAGGAGAGAGAAATAGAGAAATCGATCACTTAAACAATTGCCAGCATCCTGGTTTGAATCCCGCTAAGCTCCGGAATCATCTGTAAAGACCAGATTGAGAAACTAGTTATTTTGTTTAAAAGAGAAAAGCTGCATATCTCATGCAGAGATCAGTGGACCCAAAACATATCAGTCGGAAACAAAAAAACGAATTGAGATGTTGTATTGTGTGCATTGCACTAGTTTAGAAACTTTAGATGAAACATGTCGCTGTACTGATCAAATCAAATGTGGAGGCTAGAATCCCTATTGGGATTTGAAAACTTCCGCAGCATATTTTTTTTATATCATCATGCAAGAATATAAATCATTTGCTGGTGTCTTGAATGTTCTGTGAGGATCCAATGGGTCAGATCACCTTGGCAATGGTTGACAGTAACTAGACCTCTCTCACCCACAGAAAAGGGGAGGAGGGAGCTGGTGGGTGACAGTACACACTCTGTTGTAAATTAAAGAACAGGACTCTCTCTTTTCCCCTTCAGTAAAATCTAACGGAATGTTATTTGTCAACAGACATTTTCCCGGCGTTCAAAAAGTGAATACTGGAACAATATTTCTAACACAAGAATCTGGGGGAATGGCCAGAGATGATCTATAGAAAACAAATGTCATATTGGATTTTAATTTTGTGATGTCATGAACAAGGTTATAAAGTAAATACTGTAACTTGAAAAGTATTTACACTACAGGTATGAAGTCTCCATCCTTAACATTGTATATGCAATTTGAAAAATGATGAAAGTATGTTTGTTAAGATAGGGATGTGATTTTAGGAGGTATGAGAGAATCTATCTCTTATAAACTGTGCATAGGAGGTAGCCACGCCCCAAGTGAGGTCAGAGAGTGTCAGACTGACGGAACCGTCCGCTTAGGCCAGAGTGCATAAAAGGCTTGGTAACAGAAATTAACATTAGACCAGAAAAACGTGAGGCGGTAGCCTACATGTTTGAAATGGTTGGAACTATGAACCTCAACATGAGGTGGAGAAAATCAACTCACCTCCCAGACTAGACCACAACACCACCAGGCTGTAGCTGTGAGTGTAACGTGGTTAAAACTCTGACTATCAACACAAGGTGGAGAGAGGAGAGAACTCCCCTCTCGGACAATCACTGATACAGCTGATTAGTTGTCCCAAGTCAAATATCTAGAAAGGAAACTCATCAAATCATCCTACTGTACTACTCTTCTCAAATCACTATATCCCCAAAGGGAACCGTCGACACGGCTGCCTAGATATCTTCCAGAGTGAACAACAGTAGAAGATGGGAAAAGGGAGACAAACCCCTTTTGGACAATCAGAGCCATACAAGCTTGTCGCTGAAAGGCCAACAACCTTCCTAAGGAGGGCTGGATCCGACAGAGATTAACGGAGAACGAAGGTATTCACACGTAACGTAAATACAATCATGACTTCTTATTCCAATGTATATGATTACTGTGAGAATGTTCTAAAATGTATCAACGATAAGTGTCAATTTTTTTCTCTCTCTCTCTTCATCACCTCTTTATTTTCTGTGTAACAAACCGTCATATGTTGTCAGTCCATTAGGGACCTTTTTCTCATGTATTAAGCTTGTATGTTTATTCTGTGTTGTTATTTAGTTAGCTAGGAAATAAAAAATGTAATCAATTTGTGCAGTACTGAATCATGAGTAAGGCTGGGGTTTTTGCATGTCCAAGAAGGTTACGACTGTTCAGAATGATGATATGATGAGAGGTTATGATTCATATTTTGACTGTTTTATGGATGTGACCTTTAGAGTTTAATTCCGCTCTAGTGGTGCCCCAAATCCTAGTGCATTTTTACATGATTCATTTAATCAGGTAACAATTAAACGTAGTTTGTTGTTTAGATAAATAACAATCATCAGATGAATGAAAGTAAAAACTGTGGAAAGTGAAAAACTGGAAAAGCAGATAATGTAGTCTATCCCTCCATTGGCTTATGATATTTGATCTCTCTGATTCTGTTCAGATCATAATATGCTATGTTTCTCTTGCATCTCTATCAGGCATAGTCACATCTATTGTATGCAAGCTAGCTGTGGACACATAAACAGATAGTACTGACTAAATTATATTTTATGTTTGCAGTCCGACACCAAATTACCTCATTACAATACTCCCTCACATTCACCTCACCACATACATACTGTACCAGCCATCCCCACTCTGCTCTGCTTACTGCCCCCTTCCCCTCCTCCACCCCATACATCACTGGACTCCTAGGACATGTACATACTTAAAGTACCCCACTCTACTCCTCTACTCCCATACCCATCGACCCCCCCCCCCCCCCCCCGACTGCTGATATCCATAGAGGTCCTGTCCATATAGAGTATACAGTATCAGTTTGTTGAAAATACATTGAGGAGACAGGCAGACCAGAACATCACCCAGGGGACAGGCAGACCAGAACATCACCCAGGGGACAGGCAGACCAGAACATCACCCAGGGGACAGGCAGACCAGAACATCACCCAGGGGACAGGCAGACCAGAACATCACCCAGGGGATAGGTAGAACATAGTAGTCTATAGTCTATCACAGTGCAATCTGTTTTGTCACCAAAGCCCCATGTACTACCCACCATTGCGACCTGTGCGCTCTCGTTGGCTGGCCCTCGCTTCATACTCGTCGCCAAACCCACTGGCTCCATGTCATCTACAATACCCTGCTAGGTAAAGTCCCCCCTTATCTCAACTCGCTGGTCACCCTAGCATCTCCCACCTGTAGCACACGCTCCAGCAGGTATATCTCTCTAGTCACCCCCAAAACCAATTCTTTCTTTGGCCGCTTCTCCTTCCAGTTCTCTGCTGCCAATGACTGGAACGAACTACAAAAATCTCTGAAACTGGAAACACTTATCTCCCTCACTAGCTTTAAGCACCAACTGTCAGAGCAGCTCACAGATTACTGCAACTGTACATAGCCCACCTATAATTTAGCCCAAACAACTACCTCTTTCCCTACTGTATTTAATTAATTAATTTATTTTGCTCCTTTGCACCCCATTATTTTTATTTTCTACTTTTCACATTCTTCCATTGCAAATCTACCATTCCAGTGTTTTACTTGCTATATTGTATTTACTTTGCCACCATGGCCTTTTTTTGCCTTTACCTCCCTTATCTCACCTCATTTGCTCACATCGTATATAGACTTGTTTATACTGTATTATTGACTGTATGTTTGTTTTACTCCATGTGTAACTCTGTGTCGTTGTATCTGTCGAACTGCTTTGCTTTATCTTGGCCAGATCGCAATTGTAAATGAGAACTTGTTCTCAACTTGCCTACCTGGTTAAATAAAAGGTGAAATAAAATAAATACATAAATAAAAGAACAGAACATCACCCAGGGGACAGGCAGACCAGAACATCACCCAGGGGACAGGCAGACCAGAACATCACCCAGTGGACAGGCAGACCAGAACATCACCCAGGGGACAGGCAGACCAGAACATCACCCAGGGGACAGGCAGACCAGAACATCACCCAGTGGACAGGCAGACCAGTACATCACCCAGGGGACAGGCAGACCAGAACATCACCCGGGGGACAGGCAGACCAGAACATCACCCAGTGGACAGGCAGACCAGAACATCACTTAGGGGATAGGCAGACCAGTACCTCACCCAGGGGATAGGTAGAACAGAACATCACCCAGGGGACAGGCAGACCAGTACATCACCCAGTGGACAGGCAGACCAGAACATCACCCAGTGGACAGGCAGACCAGTACATCACCCAGGGGACAGGCAGAACAGAACATCACTTAGGGGATAGGTAGAACAGAACATCACCCAGGGGATAGGTAGAACAGAACATCACCCAGGGGACAGGCAGACCAGTACATCACCCAGGGGATAGGTAGAACAGAACATCACTTAGGGGACAGGCAGAACAGAACATCACCCAGGGGACAGGCAGAACAGAACATCACTTAGGGGACAGGCAGACCAGTACATCACCCAGGGGATAGGTAGAACAGAACATCACTTAGGGGGCAGGAAGAACAGAACATCACCCAGGGGACAGGCAGAACAGAACATCACTTAGGGGACAGGCAGACCAGTACATCACCCAGTTGACAGGCAGACCTTTATGAAAGCTAACAACCCAAGTCTTTAAGTGTCCCTTCAAGCATCAGCATAATTAGCTTCAACCAGCGGCTCTGTGTGTTCTGGTCCACCCTTCCTTCACATGCCCTTGAAAGAAAAGATGGCTATTGATATTGACAAATGGAGTAGGGGGTGCTGGGGCTATATGTACTCCGGGTAGGATGATGTAAATGTACAGGAAATGCAAGTATGTGTGTGCGAGCACGTGTTCCTCAATCGGATCTGCCAGACGCATACTGTAGGTTTTATTTGAACCATAACTATCAGCCTCCACTTTGTTTTAAATGTATAACATTCGTGCTGAACCGGGGACAGTAAATATTTAAGACAGGAGTGTAATACATAGTAATAATGTATGTAATTTGTGCTTCAGTCATGCTGTCATCCCTTTTAATGGGTGAAGGGTTTCTGACTTCAGAGATGGAACCTGAGAGCAATAACACATGTACAGTAGATAGACCAAATAAGTACAGACTGGGCTCAACACTACTGTTCCATTGATGATCAATATTGATATAAGGTAGGGGCTCAACAGAATTTACAATTAATTTTACTCATGAAGCTCGTTTACTTAATATAAACGGGGTAATTTGGATCCTAAATGCTGATTGGCTAAAAATGGCTGATTTGATTAAAATCAATAAGGCTTCAACTAACACATTATTCCCCCTTGCTTCTAGACTAGCAATTGGTTTCAACAACAGTTTATATAAACCTTGCTGTCTTCATAACTTGTTAAAAGTGTGTAGGAGCTTTAATAATGTCTTAATAACATAGGAGCTCAACAGCATTTACAGGGATCTCGCCTATGTAACTCATGTTCACACTTTACTTATATACACGAAAGAAAGAAAGTCCCACACTCTATATATGCTCCCAACAATTTAGTGGGTAGGCCTAAACCTCATGACCAACGTTTTGGCAACGCAGTGCCTTCTTCAGCCATAAAGGTAATAAGGTTTACCCATTCAATTGTAGGGCACATACTGTGTATAGAGTGTGCAACTTTCTTTATTTTCATATAGTTTATTGTAGTAAGCACTTCTACAAACATTTTTGTTTGTGCGTCAGCTCATGCTTTTTACTGCAAACTTTACTTATATACTGCCGCTATGATGCTTTAGAACTTGATATAAGTATGCATTAACCTTTAAAATGTCTTATAACAACTATTTATAAAGCTTATACATTTACATTGGACATTTTTGTAAGTTAGCAGATGCTCTTCTCCAGAGCGACTTACAGTTAGTGCACTCATCTTTAGATAGCTAGGTTAGACAACCACATATAACAGTCACAGTAGGTTAATAAACATTTCTCAAACTACACGCTGAAACACCATTTTACTGCATACTTCTGAGACACCATCTTACTGCAGAGGTACCATCTTACTGTTGAGACACCATCTTACTGCATTCTGCTGAGACACCATTTTACTGCTGAGACACCATCTTACTCCACATTGCTGAGACACCATCTTACCGCACATTGCTGAGACACCATCTTACTGCACACTGCTGGGACACCATCTTACTGCTGAGGTACCATCTTACTGTTGAGACACCATCTTACTTCATACTGCTGGGGCACCATCGTACTGCTGAGACACTGTCATACTGCTGGGATGTCATCTTAATGCATTCTGCTGAGACACCATTTTACCGCACATTGCTGAGACACCATCTTACCGCACATTGCTGAGACACCATCTTACCGCACATTGCTGAGACACCATCTTACTGCACACTCATGGGACACCATCTTACTGCTGAGGTACCATCTTACTGTTGAGACACCATCTTACTGCATATTGCTGAGACACCATCTTACTGCTGAGCCACCATCTTACTGCTGAGACACTGTCATACTGCTGGGACGTCATCTTACTGCATTCTGCTGAGACACCATTTTACTGCTGAGACACCATCTTACTCCACATTGCTGAGACACCATCTTACCGCACATTGCTGAGACACCATCTTACTGCACACTGCTGGGACACCATCTTACTGCTGAGGTACCATCTTACTGTTGAGACACCATCTTACTTACATTTACATTTACATTTAAGTCATTTAGCAGACGCTCTTATCCAGAGCGACTTACAAATTGGTGCATTCACCTTATGACATCCAGTGGAACAGCCACTTTACAATAGTGCATCTAAATCTTTTAAGGGGGGGGTGAGAAGGATTACTTTATCCTATCCTAGGTATTCCTTAAAGAGGTGGGGTTTCAGGTGTCTCCGGAAGGTGGTGATTGACTCCGCTGTCCTGGCGTCGTGAGGGAGTTTGTTCCACCATTGGGGGGCCAGAGCAGCGAACAGTTTTGACTGGGCTGAGTGGGAACTGTACTTCCTCAGTGGTAGGGAGGCGAGCAGGCCAGAGGTGGATGAACGCAGTGCCCTTGTTTGGGTGTAGGGCCTGATCAGAGCCTGGAGGTACTGAGGTGCCGTTCCCATCACAGCTCCGTAGGCAAGCACCATGGTCTTGTAGCGGATGCGAGCTTCAACTGGAAGCCAGTGGAGAGAGCGGAGGAGCGGGGTGACGTGAGAGAACTTGGGAAGGTTGAACACCAGACGGGCTGCGGCGTTCTGGATGAGTTGTAGGGGTTTAATGGCACAGGCAGGGAGCCCAGCCAACAGCGAGTTGCAGTAATCCAGACGGGAGATGACAAGTGCCTGGATTAGGACCTGCGCCGCTTCCTGTGTGAGGCAGGGTCATACTCTGCGGATGTTGTAGAGCATGAACCTACAGGAACGGGCCACCGCCTTGATGTTATTTGAGAACGACAGGGTGTTGTCCAGATCACGCCAAGGTTCTTAGCGCTCTGGGAGGAGGACACAATGGAGTTGTCAACCGTGATGGCGAGATCATGGAACGGGCAGTCCTTCCCGGGAGGAAGAGCAGCTCCGTCTTGCCGAGGTTCAGCTTGAGGTGGTGATCCGTCATCCACACTGATATGTCTGCCAGACATGCAGAGATGCGATTCGCCACCTGGTCATCAGAAGGGGGAAAGGAGAAGATTAATTGTGTGTCGTCTGCATAGCAATGATAGGAGAGACCATGTGAGGTTATGACAGAGCCAAGTGACTTGGTGTATAGCGAGAATAGGAGAGGGCCTAGAACAGAGCCCTGGGGGACACCAGTGGTGAGAGCACGTGGTGAGGAGACAGATTCTCGCCACGCCACCTGGTAGGAGCGACCTGTCAGGTAGGACGCAATCCAAGCGTGGGCCGCGCCGGAGATGCCCAACTCGGAGAGGGTGGAGAGGAGGATCTGATGGTTCAGAGTATCGAAGGCAGCCGATAGGTCTAGAAGGATGAGAGCAGAAGAGAGAGAGTTAGCTTTAGCAGTGCGGAGCGCCTCCGTGATACAGAGAAGAGCAGTCTCAGTTGAATGACTAGTCTTGAAACCTGACTGATTTGGATCAAGAAGGTCATTCTGAGAGAGATAGCGGGAGAGCTGGCCAAGGACGGCACGTTCAAGAGTTTTGGAGAGAAAAGAAAGAAGGGATACTGGTCTGTAGTTGTTGACATCGGAGGGATCGAGTGTAGGTTTTTTCAGAAGGGTGCAACTCTCGCACTCTTGAAGACGGAAGGGACGTAGCCAGCGGTCAGGGATGAGTTGATGAGCGAGGTGAGGTAAGGGAGAAGGTCTCCGGAAATGGTCTGGAGAAGAGAGGAGGGGATAGGGTCAAGCGGGCAGGTTGTTGGGCGGCCGGCCGTCACAAGACGCGAGATTTCATCTGGAGAGAGAGGGGAGAAAGAGGTCAGAGCACAGGGTAGAGCAGTGTGAGCAGAACCAGCGGTGTCGTTTGACTTAGCAAACGAGGATCGGATGTCGTCGACCTTCTTTTCAAAATGGTTGACGAAGTCATCTGCAGAGAGGGAGGAGGGGGGGGCGAGGGGGAGGAGGATTCAGGAGGGAGGAGAAGGTGGCAAAGAGCTTCCTAGGGTTAGAGGCAGGTGCCTCTAACCCTAGTGCTGGTGCACCATCTTACTGCTGAGCCACCATCTTACTTCATACTGCTGGGGCACCATCTTACTGCTGAGACACTGTCATACTGCTGGGACGTCATCTTAATTCATTCTGCTGAGACACCATTTTACTGCTGAGACACCATCTTACTGCACATTGCTGAGACACCATCTTACTGCACACTTCTGAGACACCATCTTACTGCTGAGGTACCATCTTATTGTTGAGCCACCATCGTACTTCATACTGCTGGTGCACATCTTACTGCTGAGCCACCATCTTACTTCATACTGCTGGGGCACCAACTTACTGCTGAGACACTGTCATACTGCTGGGACGTCATCTTACTGCATTCTGCTGACACACCATTTTACTGCTGAGATACCATCTTACTGCACATTGCTGAGACACCATCTTACTGCACATTGCTGAGACACCATCTTACTGCACACTGCTGAGACACCATCTTACTGCTGAGGTACCATCTTACTGTTGAGACACCATCTTACTTCATACTGCTGAGACACCATCTTACTGCTGAGGTACCATCTTACTGCTGAGGTACAATCTTACTGTTGAGACACCATCTTACTGCACACTGCTGAGACACCATCTTACTGCTGAGGTACCATCTTACTTTACTGACTTTATTGTCCCCATGTGGGAATTTTGTTGCAGTGTCATGTACATGTTTAAAGTGGCGTTCAAAAACAAAACAAATTGACAATACATCTTTCATAACAGTTACATACCAATAAAAAGAGACTAGCCTGCTGGTCTAACTGGATCGATAGGAACATTAGCCCAAGCTATTTACGAGAGATATCACACCTGGCACAAATAATTGTCTTGTTCTGTTTTTCCTGCTGAGGGGTGCTCTATACCTGCGCCCAGAGGGGAGTAGTTCAAAGTCCGGGTACAGGGGGTGGCTTGGGTCTAAAATGATTTTGTGAGTCTTGCAGAGGACCCTGAACTTAAAGATCTCATCCAGGCCTGTCTGTTTGACTCCAAGTACCTTGCTTGCTGTGGTGATAATCCTTCTCAACATATTTCTCTGGCTGACAGTGGCATTGCCAAACTAACAAACAATACAAAAAGTTTAAATACTCTCAATGAAAGATGTACAGTACACTGCTGAGACACCATCTCACCCTGATCTCAAATTACAATGTGGAATAGTAAATAATGGATTGTTCTCCTTTGTGTTTGGTTTTTATCTCCCCAAAGAAGATGTAACAGATGACAACAATTAACACCTCATATTAAACATATATTCTATTAAACTGGGAGTTAGAAAGCAGTGGGAGATGCTAACAATTTACAATGCATTATTTCCTGTTTGTTTGACAAAATGAGATAAAAAGATTGACCATTTTATTCCCACCTCTTCTATATCAAGGAAAACATCATGCAATACCAAGACAAAAGGTGAGACACAGGTATTCACTGACTATGCATGGTACACTGCTGTGTATACAGTAGCTAATACAGTATGAGGGTTGTGGAAGGAGAGGAGTTGCTGCAGTTGAAAACAACATTATGTTTGTTCATCCTCTAGCTACATTGTTTTAAACTTGGGTCATGGAGAAGTTATTGTTGTTGCTGAAGAAAAGAGACGATGTCAACAGGCTGAACAAAATCATAAAGAAGGCTGAATCTACCACCGGCACCCACCAGGACAATCTAGAGAGCATTCTGGATAAGCAGATCCTCAAGAAACTCAACAACATAGAGAATAACACTAGCCTCCCCCTCCACAATATCTGCTTGGAGCATTGCAGTGCAATGGCAGACATATTTACTTCACCTGGGTGCAAAACACAACTTTTCCGCAGATTCTTTTTACCCTATGCTAAAACACATCGTTTTTTGGATTCATTGATGATGCTCTTATAGCATGTTTGTGGTACTTTGTGTGCATTTTGCTTGCAAATGTCATGCATGTCCACATACAAATTCGGAACATTGAGCCACTGTAGGTCAATCAAATGTTTCTTTCAATAATACAAACAAGATTGTTTATGCATTTTGGTTGACTAAAGTCTGTTTGTCTGCCATTTACTTTTCCTTGTACACTTCACTCTTAGAAAAAAGGGTTCCAAAAGGGTTCTTCAGCTGTCCCCATAGGATAATCCTTTTTGGTTCCAGGTAAAACCCTTTTTAATTGCAGGTAGAACCTTTCTGGGTTCCAAGTAGAACCCTCTGTCGAAAGGGTTCTCATATGTGGACAGCAGAAAAACCCTTTCAGGTTCTAGATAGCACCTTCTTTTCTAAGCGTGTAGCTGAGAATTCTAAATGAACATGCCTACACCTTTCTAACCTTCTGCAAAAGGATTCACACATGTAAAAGAGCAGTGCCTGTGAGCAGTGTGGTAAAATGTTTGCATGGAAACTAAATTTGAGGTTACACCAACAGAAAAAACACCCTAATCTGTGAAGTGTAAGGCTAGTTGAGAGCTCCTAGAACACGGTTATGCTTAACATTTTTTAGAAGCTTTAGACTAGAACCTGGATACTGATGACGTCAAAGTTTGAACATTAGTCATGAAGATTAGGCTATTTATTCCCTTGTGACCATCACGCTAAGGACTAGTAAGATGAAAGTCCTGAGAATGTCCATAAAAGTTCCTGACATGGTCCTCAGTGGCATCCTGGGAACAAGACAAAGGCCCTCCAGAGAATATTCCCTTGGGACCATCACGCAACATTCTTAGAACGTTCTCAGAACGTCAATAGGACAATGTTGAGCCAAAACCCCTAAGGGACCTAATGGGAGTGTCACTGAATGTCCTCAGGATGTCTCCTGTTTGCCGGGATGTTTCATGTGCACAGCCACATGTTTAAATGCCCTTGACATTGAAATGTAAAATGGACATTTATGCAAACCTACAGTACAGCCATAACCATGGTTTGTAATTCAATGCAAGTGAGGGCAAAGACATGCAAAACATCCTCCCAGAAACAAGTAAATTATATTAAAATGCTTCACTGTCAGCACAGAACAAGTAGGAATGAAACATGCATAGTACAATGGTGTCATGCTGTATGTGCTCAGTAGACAACTGGAGGCAAGTCTCTTGATACATAGGTCATTCAGTTTGAAGAGTGTGACAATATTCATGGACAGCACCCATGTCAGGCATCAAATTCAGTCCCATAGACCATTTAGCATCATGAACAAAAATATATATATAAACCGTCAGTTCAGTACCACGGACACAGCTGAGACTCCATGACCAATAGGTGAAGATATCTGAGCAATACAAAATAGACACTGCATATTATCTTCTACCATTGAACCTCTAGCTACTGGAATACGAACCTCTAGTTCCTGGAAATTAAGACTTCATTACCAATAGGTGGAGATTTTTTTAACATGATCATTTTAAATAAAAAAATGTCTCGGTTTGATTTGGTTGTGGATGCTTCTCTGAATCTGATCTTCCCTCAGATCTTTGGGGTTGTCTCTCTGTTTCACTCTCACTGTCTGTCTGTCTGTCTGTCTCTCTCTCTTTCTCTCTGTCTCTTTAGACCCCAGTTGAATCTAATTTGATTTTCTGACACTAATGCCTTTGCCTGCTCTGCGTGCTCCATGCTCTGACACTGTGTGATAGTTGTGATTTATGGGCACGCTTTAATTGGATCTCAGGTTTATCTTAACTTATGAAAGGTCTTTCATTTTTATTGTCAAGAAGCCGCATGCCGGTGAAGTTGACAAAGTTAATGATACTGCCAATATCTGTGTGTAGAAATCTGATCTGAATTTAGACCTTTTTGAGAGAGAGAGAGTGGGAGAGAGAAAGAGAAAGAGAAGAGAGACGGGGAAGAGGTGGCAAGAGGGAGAGAGAAAGGGTGGGATAGAGAGAGGGGGAGGGAGATAGAGAAAGAGAAGAGAGAGGGGGAAGAGGTGGCAAGAGGGAGAGAGAAAGGGTGGGATAGAGAGAGGGGGAGGGAGAGAGAGAAAGAGAAGAGAGAGGGGAAGAGGTGGCAAGAGGGAGAAAAAAGGTGGGATAGAGAGAGGGGAGGGAGAGAGAGAAAGAGAAGAGAGAGGGGGAAGAGGTGGCAGGAGGGAGAGAAAGGGTGGGATAGAGAGAGGGGAGGGAGAGAGAGAAAGAGAAGAGAGAGGGGGAAGAGGTGGCAAGAGGGAGAGAAAAAGGGTGTGATAGAGAGAGGGGGAGGGAGAGAGAGAAAGAGAAGAGAGAGGGGGAAGAGGTGGCAAGAGGGAGAAAAGGGGTGGGATAGAAAGAGGGGGAGGGAGAGAGAGAGGGGGAGGGAGGGAGAGAGAGA
Organism: Oncorhynchus nerka; assembly: GCF_034236695.1. Classification (NCBI taxonomy): domain Eukaryota; kingdom Metazoa; phylum Chordata; class Actinopteri; order Salmoniformes; family Salmonidae; genus Oncorhynchus; species Oncorhynchus nerka. The sequence continues at coordinate 74,428,367 of NC_088397.1, read as the reverse complement.
GGGGGAGGGAGAGAGAGAGGGGAGGGATAGAGAGAGGGGGAGGGAGAGAGAGAGGGGAGGGATAGAGAGAGGGGGAGGAGAGAGAGAGGGGGAGGGATAGAGAGAGGGGGAGGGAGAGAGAGAGGGGAGGGATAGAGAGAGGAGGAGGGAGAGAGAGATGGGGAGGGATAGAGAGAGGGGGAGGGAGAGAGAGAATAGCTCACATTAGCTTGCTGATGTCTGTTTACTTATTTTGTTTGTTGTCTCGTTTGCCGGTCAGGGACCTTGTCAGATGGGGTGTCTAAGTGATGAGACGTGTGATGCATTGTATACAGATTCTGGCTCCACAACAAACAACAGAGCACAGTTATACCAATACCAAATCATCTTTCAATATCCAAATCTTCAGCCACTATTTGGGCAGTAATACTGGAAAGGAGGATGGAGGATTTGAGGTTGGAGTCAACATTTGATTGTGTAGTTAGCTAGTTCCCCTCCACAATAGCTTTCACTGTGTCTACAACAGTGGTCCTCTCCCACCCCCTCCCCAAGAAAATAAGTAAAAAATAAACGTCTGGCTTTAAACTTACTCTTGAAAGTTGTAATAGTAGAATGCACAAGGTGCAATTTCGAAATTGGGTGGTCCTTCATCAGTTCCTCTTGTCATGTTAGTCATTGCATACCTTAGAGAGCTATTACGTTTTTTACTTAGTTTTTTAGCCCATAGATATAGTTGTCTCTCAATTATCACATGAATACACAGTAGACAAGGCAAAAGGTATAGAATTGCAAGAAATGTTGCTTTAAAACCTGCTACATGTTTTCCACCAACAAGAGGGGTGTGAGCAGTTTGTGTCATGAACAGCACTTGTGCCCATAGAAATAGACATGGCTTATGCTTGTGCGCAAGGGGTGGGGGGCAAGGGATGTTCCCCAATGCTGGAAGGGGAGCCCCCGAGTGAAAAAGTTTGGGAAGCCCTGGTCTACAAGGTGAGGGAGACAATGTGAACATCTTTGTCATCTTTTAATTAATGCCCAATGAATTCATGACACACTTGCATTGCGAGCCAACATCATGCAGAAAAGCTTTCGTATTGAAAGGGTCATCATGTGCAGCTCTTTATTACCTACTCAATGCACTTGATGGAAAAAGGGTTTATTTCCATTTGAATAAGGATGACTCAGAATGTTTGTGTTGCATTAACATGTAATTACTGGTTACTAGGGGACCCCATTCAGATGCGGTCAGGATTATGAGTCCTGCACTACACTGTGGGCTGATATCCCTGTATGGCTGATGGTTTGTGAATATAATAGCTTGAAGTAAAATATATTTTTTAAATCCTGCCTGTTTTACAGCTAGCGCCCCCCAATACCATAAGTGGTTTTATAATGTAACATTTGATAGAGAGAGTGGGCGAGAGGAAGAGACAGAGTGGGAGGGAGACAGAGAGAGAGAGAGGGAGACAGAGAGAGAGAGAGAGAGAGAGAGTGAGCGAGAGAGAGAGAGAGAGAGAGAGAGAGAGAGAGAGAGAGAGAGAGAGAGAGAGAGAGAGAGATAAACTCCCATGTCTATTGGATGAAATGCCACAGTGTGCTATCACAGCAGAAAGATGTGTGACCTGTTGCCACAAGAAAAGGGCAACCAGTGAAGAACAAACACCATCGTAAATACAACCCATGTTTATGTTTATTTATTTTCCCTTTTGTACTTTAACTATTTGCACATAATATGACATTTGAAATCTCTTTATTCTTTTGGAACTTATTGTTTATATCACTTTTGTTTATTATCTATTTCACTTGCTTAGGTAATGTAAACATGTGTTTCCCATGCCAATAAAGAGAGGGAGACAGAGAGAGAGAGAGAGAGAGAGAGAGAGAGAGAGAGAGAGAGAGAGAGAGAGAAAGAGAGAGAGAGAGAGAGAGAGAGATTAAGTCTGTATTCATCTGTGCTTACAATCTTATTCTTGCACTTTTTACTTGCCGAGCTCAAGTGATGTGCCAACAGAGAACCTTGCGTGCGTATATATGTAGAGTTCATGGCATGGCCAGGTCAATTCTTGATAATCTTCTACATTTTGTCAGAGTCTCTTTTCTATGTACCTTACTGTGGTAGATTTTCTGGTTGTGTTTATTTGTTATACACTAATGCTCAGGGATTGGCATAATGATAGCACATCTTAATGATCCACCTCCTTTTTTAAAAACATTTTCACCTAAAATGACATACCCAAATCTAACTGCCTGTAGCTCAGGCCCTGAAGCAAGGATATGCATATTCTTGATACCATTTGAAAGGAAACACTTTGAAGTTTGTGGAAATGTTAAAGGGTCAGCAAAAATAAACTTACTTGTGCCATGTACTGGTATCTCTTTGTGTAATGTTTGTATCTCTCAGAGGAAAAATAAAATAAACCCCACACACATAAAGTATGCAAAATAGATTGTTTATCATGATGCTTTCCAAAAAGAGAGATACTGAGGGAGGGAATGAGGTCATGGTACAAGGATAGCACATTTCCCACAGACTGGACATTGATTTATGGTTCTGTACATACACTGAGGTGAAGTTATATGACAGAAATGCTGTTAATTATGTCAAATCAGTGTAAACCATAAATCATGAACAAACAAACAAGAAAACAAAACTAAACATTTGAACATGCATATAGTACATGTCCCTGTCTGTACAAGTAGCAACATCAAAGGTAAAACAAAATATTCCTATACAGAACAGTGAAGGTGCCTTTCTTTGGCTTTTATGTGGACATACTGTAAAGATCACATAATGAATTATTTATTGGTTTCTTACAGATCAAACAATGGTGCTAAAATGCAATCCAATGATCCCCCTGATGGAGACAGCTCTCTGAGGAGCTCCAGTGTGAAATTGGCATGTCAGATAACATCACCCTTCTCAATTAGCCAGACCAAAGTGCCAACATTCAACTCAAAGCTAATCCCTCTAATGTGGACAACATGGTTGTTTGGGACTGGTGGTTATGGGTCTCCTTTCAAAAGGGTGCGGAGTGGCCAGAGGGAGAGAGGGAGAGAGAATGAGAGAGAGAGGGATGAAAAGAAGAGAGAAAGGGAGAGAGAGGGATTTAGTGAGAGAAAGGGATGTAGAGAGAGAAAGAGAGAGAGAGAACAAGAGAAAAACAGAGAGAGATATGTTCTAGAGTGTGAGGGACTAGTAGAGACCGAGGAGGTGGACCACATGGTCCCAGAGCTGTCGTTGAGAAGTGATCTATAGCGTAGCTCTAATGAATTTACAGGCTTTAAGTGTGGCATCCCTGTCAACATGCCTGTGCATTCCTCTTCCAGGGATACAGAATATGGAAAGCCTGAGAGAGCCCTGTAGTAATCCTATTCACTTTGATGAATGGAAAGTCAATGCAGGGATTACAGAGACCCTATTTATTCTCTGGGACATGAATTGCAAAAATGTTTTGACAGGGAGGCAGGTTGTTGCACGGGGACGATGGGAGATGATTGGTGGGAGAGTGTAGACAGGTTGGTCTGTAAATGGAGAGACAGGTCTTGAGTGTCAAAGGGCAGGGTTGGGTAGGTTACTTTGTACATGTCATCCGTTACAGTTACTAGTTACCTGTCCAAAGTAGTAATCAGTAACGTATCTTTTCGATTACCCAAACTCAGTAACGTACAATGCCTTGCAAAAGTATTCATCCCCCTTGGCGTTTTTCCTATTTTGTTGCATTACAACCTGAAATTTAAATAGATTTTATTTGGATTTCGTGTAATGGACATTCACAAAATAGTCCAAATTGGTGAAGTGAAAAACAAAAAACACAGGAAAGGAAGACGCAGAGTTACCTCTGCTGCAGAGGATAAGTTCATTAGAGTTACCAGCCTCTCATGAGGACCACCACAGGAAAGGAAGACACAGAGATACCTCTGCTGCAGAGGATAAGTTCATTAGAGTTACCAGCCTCTCATGAGGACCACCACAGGAAAGGAAGACCCAGAGTTACCTCTGCTGCAGAGGATAAGTTCATTAGAGTTACCAGCCTCTCATGAGGACCACCACAGGAAAGGAAGACCCAGAGTTACCTCTGCTGCAGAGGATAAGTTCATTAGAGTTAAAAGCCTCAGAAATTGCAGCCCAAATAAATGCTTCACAGAGTTCAAGTAACAGACACATCTCAACATCAGCTGTTCAGAGGAGATGTGAATCAGGCCTTCATGGTCGAATTTCTGCAAAGAAACCACTACTAAAGGACACCAATAAGAAGAAGTGACTGAGAAATGGACATCAGGCTGGTGGAAATCTGTCCTTTGGTCTGATGAGTCCAAATTTGAGATTTTTGGTTCCAACCGCTGTGTCTTTGTGAGATGCAGAGTAGGTGAACGGATGATCTCTGCGTGTGTAATTCCCACCGTGGAGCATGGATGAGGTGTGATGGTGTGGGGTGCTTTGCTTGTGACACTGTCTGTGATTTATTTAGAATTCAAGGCATACTTAACCAGCATGGCTACCACAGCATTCTGCAGCGATACACCATCCCTTCGTGGGACTATCATTTGTTTTTCAACAGGACAATGACCCAAAACAAACCTCCAGGCTGTGTAAGGAGTATTTGACCAATGAGAGTGATGGAGTACTGCATCAGATGACCTGGCCTCCACAATCACCCGATCTCAACCCAATTGAGATGGTTTGGAATGAGTTGGACTACAGAGTGAAGGAAAATCAGTTAGCATTGCTCAGCATATGCGGGAACAGCATTTGTTTAACATCTTTTTGGTTAATACATGATCCATATGTGTGATTTCATAGTTTTGATGTCTTCACTATTATTCTACAATGTAGAAAATAGTAAAAAAATAAAGAAAAACCATTGAATGAGTAGGTGTGTCCAAACCTTTGACTGGTACTGTATAAATCCATTGATTCTTGAAGAATATCATTTGTAAATGAGTCATGAGCTTAGTTCAACTGTCACACTCCATGAGAACCCAAAATACAAGCTTGTTTTTCTCCAATGTTTGTCAACATTGTAAATGTAAACAAATGCTGTATAGCCTCATAACATGGTTAAAACAATCATTTTGATATCATGGATGCTCAGTCTTGCATCCTTAGCTCTGTCTATTAATCTGAGAGTGGTTACATTTTGTCAGGCCCATACCTCCGTTTTTTACCAAAACAGAGGCTGTTTTGTTATTGTTTCATCGGTGGATTTGCCCTTTAATCAGCTGCATATTATGACGACATCAAAGTGTCACCAAGGTCAACAATAGGCCTATAGCAAATGCAGCATATGGCATCCATTTTTCACATTTCCAGTGCTCAAAGTGTGACATTCCATGACTGCAGCATTTATTTTTCAACTCAAATCAATGAGCCCAATCAGTCCTCCATGGCAACAAAATCATAAGCAACAGAGTAGGGCTGGCTAAAAAGTCCTTTGTTTTGGAGTTATGCTCAGGTAAATGAATATGGCTAATCTGCACTTCCATATTTCCAAGTCCTATTCTTGAAAATCAAGGGATATAACATTTATTGGAATGACTGGAATTCTGATATACTTTGGATTTTATTGTAAAGATATAATTTAATCATATTTTACATGTAGTAGAAAGTGATGGGTTAGAAAACCTACATAACCAACCATGAAGTAAAATGTAACATCCATATATGGCCAACCTTAACATTGATTTATCCTGCAATAGATGTTGTTCAATTGGTAACATACATTTTTGTCTTGTTCTAATGCCTCTAAGGGGAAAGTAATCTCAAAGTGACTGAATGTATTCAGATTACAGTGGCTTGCGAAATTATTAACCCCCCTTGGCATTTTTCCTATTTTGTTGCCTTACAACCTGGAATTAAAATAGATTTGGGGGGGGGGGGGTTGTATCATTTGATTTTCACAACATGCCTACTACTTTGAAGATGCAAAATAGTTTGTATTGTGAATCAAACAAAAAAAGAGAACTTGAGCATGCATAACTATTCACCCCCCCCAAGTCAATACTTTGTAGAGACACGTTTTGCAGCAATTACAGCTGCAAGTCTTTTGGGGTATGTTTCTATAAGCTTGGCACATGTAGCCCCTGGGATTTTTTCCCATTCTTCAAGGCAAAGCTGCTCCAACTCCTTCAAGTTGGTGTGAGTGTTGCTTTAGCAGTATGCTTAGGGTCATTGACCTGCTGGAAGGTGGACCACCGTCCCAGTCTCAAATCTCTAGAAGACTGAAACAGGTATTTAGCACCATCCATCATTCCTTCAATTCTGACCAGTTTCCCTGTCCCTGCCAATGAAAAACATCCCCACAGCATGATGCTACCACCATGCGTCACTGTAGGGATGGAGTTCTCAGGGTGAAGAGAGGTGTTGGGTTTTTTCTGGTCACCCTTCCGTAAAGCCTATCTCTGTGGAGTGTATGGCTAAAGTGGTCCTATGGACAGATACTCCAATCTCTGCTGTGGAGCTTTGCAACTCCTTCAGGGTTATCTTTGGTCTCTTTGTTGTCTCTCTGATTAATGCCTTCCTTGCCTGGTCCATGAGTTTTGGTGGGCGGCACTCTCTTGGCAGGTTTGCTGTGGTGCCATATTCATTAAATTTTTTAATAATGGTTTTAATGGTGCTCCGTGGGATGTTCAAAGTTTCGGATATTTGTCCGCACTGTGAGACGCCTAAGACAGCACTATAGGGAGACAGGATGGACAGCTTATCATCCTCGTAGTGGCAGACCACGTGCAACAACACCTGCACAGGATCGGTACATCCGAACATCACACCTGTGGGACAGGTACAGGACAGCAACAACAACTGCCCGAGTTACACCAGGAATGGACAATTGCTCCATCAGTGCTCAGACTGTCAGCAATAGGCGGAGAGAGGCTGGATTGAGGGTTGTAGGCCTGTGGTGGAGGGTTCGTCATGGTCTGGGGAAGTGGGTCACAGTGTCATCGGACTGACCAAGTTGTCATTGCAGGCAATCTCAAAGCTGTGCATTACAGGGATGACATCCTCCTCCCTCATGTGGTACCCTTCCTGCAGCATGACTTTACCACCAGCCATACTGATCATTCTGTGCGTGATTTCTTGCAAGACAGGAATGTCAGTGTGCCATGGCCAGCGAAGGGATCTCAATCCCAATGAGCACGTCTGGGACCTGTTGGATCAGAAGGGGAGGGCTAGGGCCATTCCCCCCAGAAATGTCCGGGAACTTGCAGGTGCCTTGGTGGATGAGTTAGGTAACATCTAACAGTAAGACCTGGTGAATCTGGTGAAGTCCATGAGGAGGAGATGCACTGCAGTACTTAACGCAGCTGGTGGCCACACCAGATACTGACTATTACTGTTACTTTTTTAAATGTTTATTTTTTTTATTTTACCTTTATTTAACTAGGCAAGTCAGTTAAGAACAAATTCTTATTTTCAATGACGGCCTAGGAACAGTGGGTTAACTGCCTGTTCAGGGGCAGAACGACAGCTCGGGGGTTTGAACTTGCAACCTTCCGGTTACTAGTCCAACGCTCTAACCACTAGGCTACTCTGCCGGCCCCCTCCCCTTGTTCAGGGACACATTATTCCACTTCTGTTAGTCACATGTCTGTGGAACTTGTTCAGTTTTTGTCTCAGTTGTTGAATCTTGTTATGTTCATACAAATATTTACAAATGTTAAGTTTGCTGAAAATAAACGCAGTTGACAGTTAGAGGACATTTCTTTTTTTTCTGAGTTTATAAACCAAGTGTTCTGTAATAAATCCCATCTGTTGGGAAAAACTCATACTGATTTGCTGGGTCTTGGTTGAAATAAATTCATTAGGCTCTTATCGCAGCTATGGGTGCAGCTGTGGGTGCAGCTGCGCCCCTGCCCAGTCACGTGAAATCCATAGATTAGGGCCTAATGAATTTATTTAAATTGACTGATTACCTTATATGACCTGTAACGCAGTAAAATTGTTGAAATTGATGCATGCGTTTATATATTCCGTTTATATATATATATATTTTTAGCATATATATGTATGTGAATGGTGTGTATATACAGTATATTAATAGAAAAGCTGTGTACAGCAGTAGTTATATAGGATGAACCAAGCCTAGAATACAGTATATACTTATAAAGATGACAAAGCAGTGATACATTGGCTAGGTTAATACAAAACCTTTTGTCTCAACAACCAAGTCAAGATCAGTTGGTTAGTTGGTAGTGGAGAGACAGGTATTACATTTACATTTAAGTCATTTAGCAGACGCTCTTATCCAGAGCGACTTACAAATTGGTGCATTCACCTTATGACATCCAGTGTAGCAGCCACTTTACATTAGTGCATCTAAATCTTTTAAGGGGGGTGAGAAGGATTACTTTATCCTATCCTAGGTATTCCTTAAAGAGGTGGGGTTTCAGGTGTCTCCGGAAGGTGGTGATTGACTCCGCTGTCCTGGCGTCGTGAGGGAGTTTGTTCCACCATTGGGGGGCCAGAGCAGCGAACAGTTTTGACTGGGCTGAGCGGGAACTGTACTTCCTCAGTGGTAGGGAGGCGAGCAGGCCAGAGGTGGATGAACGCAGTGCCCTTGTTTGGGTGTAGGGCCTGATCAGAGCCTGGAGGTACTGAGGTGCCGTTCCCCTCACAGCTCCGTAGGCAAGCACCATGGTCTTGTAGCGGATGCGAGCTTCAACTGGAAGCCAGTGGAGAGAGCGGAGGAGCGGGGTGACGTGAGAGAACTTGGGAAGGTTGAACACCAGACGGGCTGCGGCGTTCTGGATGAGTTGTAGGGGTTTAATGGCACAGGCAGGGAGCCCAGCCAACAGCGAGTTGCAGTAATCCAGACGGGAGATGACAAGTGCCTGGATTAGGACCTGCGCCGCTTCCTGTGTGAGGCAGGGTCGTACTCTGCGGATGTTGTAGAGCATGAACCTACAGGAACGGGCCACCGCCTTGATGTTAGTTGAGAACGACAGGGTGTTGTCCAGGATCACGCCAAGGTTCTTAGCGCTCTGGGAGGAGGACACAGTGGAGTTGTCAACCGTGATGGCGAGATCATGGAACGGGCAGTCCTTCCCCGGGAGGAAGAGCAGCTCCGTCTTGCCGAGGTTCAGCTTGAGGTGGTGATCCGTCATCCACACTGATATGTCTGCCAGACATGCAGAGATGCGATTCGCCACCTGGTCATCAGAAGGGGGAAAGGAGAAGATTAATTGTGTGTCGTCTGCATAGCAATGATAGGAGAGACCATGTGAGGTTATGACAGAGCCAAGTGGTCTTTTCTAGAGAGACACAAAGGCTGTACCTACATGTACAGAATGCGTAACTGCACTAAAAGGCACTCACATCTTTATTTAGCAGTAAAGTTATCGATTTAATTATATAGCATCTCTTTACAATGGTTGGTAAGTGAAAAAATATCAAGGAATAGTCTAGGAAAGGTATAGGATATTTCCAGAGAGACACAAAGCCTTGGAAGGACTCTGACTTCTAGGAGAATATAACACAATAGATCTGGTAGAACAAAATACAAAGGAAAAAACAACAGTTTTTTACCACAATTTTGAAATGCAACAAAAAGGCCCCAAATCTAACCATCACTCTGGTTGTAATTCCGATGGTGTCCACAGGATGGCAGCAGTGTATGTGCAAAGTTTCAGACAGATAACTTGAAGTATGAGCAAACTACATGACTTTTAGTGTGAAGTCACCCAGGTACATTTAGGCAAATTGTGAAGGAGACATTCACATGACATTTTTCTGCAAGAATATTGTCAAATCTGTACACTTGGACTTTGATGTAGCTTTTCCAGTATTAGAGGCCATATTATAAGTTCAACATTTGCAAACACCCATTTTTCATAACTTCATAACTCTCCATATTCTTATAATTTTGTCCAAAAGGAAAAGGCTTGCTGTCATACAAGGTTAGCAGCTACACTTTGCAACAGATACAGGGTTTCCAGATACTCTCATAAAGCCCAGCTCATTGGCTATCTAGCTAGCTTTGTTTGACCCCCGATTAATGCTTATATGATAAAGTTACAGTCAAGCAAGTGATGACCGCCCGTGTCATCGGCGTGCCATGAAGGTGTCGCCCTCTGATCAAATTTGGTGTCCTATAGGATATACTACTCCCCTAATGATATAGTGAAGTCTGGTTACATTATAGGATCTCTGATGAATAAATACGAACGCGACTTGACTGGTTGAAATAACGTTTAGGTTTAGATTGTCACAGATTCCTTTCTTTGCAAATTGAACGAGTGGAAATACAAAATCGATCGTGCATGCTATATGGACCTTTTTAGGATGGAAAAAGGATTTCATCTAACAAAACGACACTTCATGTTATCTCTGGGACCCTTTGGATGATAAATCAGAGCAAGATTTCAGAATGTAGGTACAAATTTCACCTTCAGAGATGAATTTATCAAACCTATCGTGTTGAAAAAAGTGTTTTGTTGTTAGGAGCTCTCCTCAAACAATAGCATGGCATTTTCTCGCAGTAATAGTTACTGTAAATAGGACAGTGTAGTTATGTTAACAATAATTTAACATTTCAGCCGATCTAAGAAGCTTATATGTACCGATATTTGTTGCTTCTCTAAAATCTGCGATCGTGACACAAGACGGGACACCTTTGTGGGGATTCCACCTTTTAAACAGTCTCTAATTAGTCTCTGAGGACATCTGCTAGATTGCCTCTTCTCCTTAGTTAGGTTGGATCATTAGCATGGTTAATAACCATAGTCAAGGAATGGATGATGATATGCAGAACAAATAATGAGGCATTCCAACCCAAAACAATTATAAAGACAATTCAATGTGTTTTATATCTCCCCAATGGCATTCATTGCTTGTGTGTCTGTGTAAGTAAATATTCTCAGATGTTTATTCACTCTATGAAACAGTGAACACTCGTGGTACAGTAAAAACATGGTTTCCACTGTGAAGAAAACTGTTTCTTGTGATTGGAGGAAGCCAAGAGTGAATTTTATTCTAAATTGCTGCATATGGTAATAATGTTCTAAACGTTTCTGAAGCTCTGTCCTCATTAGCATGCTGTCATTCCCTGCTAATGGTCTAAACCCTTTAAATGCACTTGCCCACAGGAACGAGTGAAGCCAATCAAAATTGGAACAAGTTTGAATGTATTTTTTATTTTTTTAATAAAATATCACCATCACTTGGAAGCAGTGAACCATAAAAGGTTTAATTTGCCCTTGGTTAACTTTATATATAGGCTAACATTTGGAGGGAAAATAACAACTTTGTAATATTCTTCTGCACCAGGTGTAGTACACAGTGCCTTCAGAAAGTATTCAGACCCCTTGACTTATTCCACATTTTGTTACGTTACAGCCTTATTCTAAAATTGATTAAATTCCTCCCTCATTAATCTACACACAATACCACATAATGACAACTCATAAACAGGTTATTAGAAATGTTTACAAATGTATAAAAAATAAAAAATAAAAAAAACATTTACATAAGTATTCAAACCCTTTAATCAGTACTTTGTTGAATCACCTTTGGCAGCAATTACAGCAATGTTTCTTCTTGGGTATGACGCTACGCTAAGCTTGGCACACCTGTATTTGGAAGTTTCTCTCATTCTTCTCTGCAGATCCTCTCAAGCTCTGTCAGGTTGGATGGGGAGTGTTGCTTCACAGCTATTTTCAGGTAACTCCAGAGATGTTTGTCCGGCCTCTGGCTGGACCAATCAAGGAAATTCAGAAACTTGTCCTGAATCCACTCCTGCATTGCCTTAGCTGTGTGCATAGGGTTGTTGTCCAGTTGGAAGGTGAACCTTCTTCCCAGTCTGAGGTCCTGAGTGCTCTGGACCAGGTTTTTATCAAGGATCTCTCTGTACTTTTCTCCAGTCATCTTTGCCTCGATCCTGACTAGTCTCCCAGTCCCTGCCACTGAAAAACATCCCCACAGCATGATGCTGCCACCACCGTGCTTCACCATAGAGATGGTGCCAAGTTTCCTCCAGACGTGACGCTTGTCACGCTTCAGGCCAAAGAGTTCAATCTTGGTTATATCAGACCATATAATCTTGTTTCTCACTGTCTGAGAGTCTTTAGGTGCCTTTTGGAAAACTCCAAAAGTTGTGGCTTCCGTCTGGCCACTCTACAATAAAGACCTGATTGGTGGTGGTGGAGAGATGGTTGTCCTTCTGGAAAGTTCTCCCATCTCCACAGAGGAACTCTATAGCTCTGTCAGAGTGACCATCAGGTTTTTGGTCACCTCCCTGACCAAGGCCTTCTCCACCGATTGCTCAGGAAGAGTCTTAGTTGTTCCAAACTTCATACATTTAAGAATGATGGAAGCCACTGTGTTCTTGGTGACCGTCAATGCTGCAGAAATGTTTTGGTACCCTTCTCCAGATCTGTGCCTCGACACAATTCTGTCTCGGAGCTCTACGGACAATTCGTTTTGACCTCATAGCTTGGTTTTTGCTCTGACATGCACTGTCAAGTATGGGACCAAGTATGGGAATAACTCAACCCTAGTCTTCGTGCAGATTTCCGGTGGGTATTTACGCACTGTAGCCCGCTGGCAAGGAAATAGAACTCCCCAGCATGCTGGCAAATTCCACCAAGCCACGGACGTGCCCCCGAGACAAATGCTCAGTCCACAGACACCACACAAAAATAACAAACATTAACCATGCCCAACATGTCCAAAATTGAAACACGTCGCTAAGCCTATCAGGGGAAAAAGGCTATAGCTCCGGGTAGCAAGTTCCACTACCCTACACAAATCTCCTACCGAGGTACACAGCCAATTTACTCACCTCCTCAGACTGACTTCCCAACAGAAAGTAGAACAAGAGTTTCCAGGCTAGGCAAGGCCTGGAAACTAACCATTATACTCTCCAACGCAGCACACAAACCAAACAACAAAGGCAACCCATACTGGGCCGATCACACTCAAACACCATATTCAAACCAAACACGTACCTCCACGGTCTCCCAAACCAATAGTTCAAAGATCCCGGATGAGCCCCCACTTGTCACGAACCGGCTCAAAGCCCGTAACAAAGGGAGACAACGTGGAGATAAGGAGTAGCAAAATATGTATTTATTAACTAAAGCAACTAAGTATAATATACAATGGTGTGTGTAATCAGTAATCAGTAGTGTAAGTGAGTGTTTTGCATGCATGAATGTGATAATGCAGGGTGATGAAAGGTGCCAAAGCAAACAAACAAACAAACAAACGGCCACCAAGAACCACAACACAATCTACAAAGGGTGTCTGCATGGAGAGAGTCTCTTCCATGAATGTGGAAGAGGTCTATTTATCCTGGGAGACACCTGGCCCAGGTGTTTCCCATATAGCTGACGACCCTCTCAACTCCGCCCACCGGCATCCTAATAAGGAAACAAGAACAAAGACAGAATACGGCAGACAGAGTGGGAGGGTCGTCACAATATAGACAGGTGTGTGCCTTTCCAAATCATGTCCAATAAATTGAATTTACCAAAGATGGACTCCAATCAAGTTTTAGAAACATCTCAAGGATGATCAATGGAAACAAGATGCACCTGAGATAAATTTTGAGTCTCATAGCAAAGGGTCTGAATACTTTGAAGATGCTGGCCCATGTTGACTCCAATGTTTCCCACAGTTGTATCAAGTTGACAGGATGTATTTTGGGTGGTGGACCATTTTTAATACACACGGAAAACTGTGTGAAAAACCCAGCATATATATATATATATATATATATATATATATATATATATATATATATATATATATATATACAGTATATACATATATATATATATATATATATACAGTATATACAGTATATACATATATATATATATATATATATATATATATAAACATATACATATATACATACTCACTGTAATATATATATGTATATATATATATGTATATATATATATATATACATACAATACATACAGTACCAGTCAACATTCTGGACATACCTACTCATTCCAGAAGGAAAATAAATCCATTAAGAAGAAAATATTTGGGAGTTCTGATGAGGAAAACACACATGTATGTGCACACATGCACATGCATTCACGCCACGCACATGCACGCATGCGCACACACACACACACACACACACACACACACACACACACACACACACACACACACACACACACACACACACACACACACACACACACACACACACACACACACACACACACACACACACACACAACCTGCAGCAGCTCAGTCTCTGTGATGCTCTGTGAGATTCATTAGAACAGGTCATAGTTTCTAACAGTGACCTAATCACTGGAACCTCACTGTAATGTCTCTCAATTACACCAGATCAAACAGGACTTTTCTCCACAAATAAAGCACAGCATAAATTATAGTTTAATTGAGTACCTTACTGTCATATAAATGACAAAGTAGTAACATGTTGATTTGCATTTTAAGGTCACCATGGTTCCCTCAGGAGAATGTTATAGTCATATCCAAAATGTGAATCAGTTGTGATGTTTTAATCTGGTGGGGTATTTGTTGGATATGGTCCCTGTCAAATGAAACTAATAATATTAGATGTCTATATCACTCTGTCTGCAGCCTGAATAGCATCCTTGATAACTGCCAATTCTGTGTTCTGGCCGTCTTCATCATTCATTACATATATACGGTATTTCCTGGTGAAGATATTGGCTGCCAGGGCAATGTTTGGAAGACATCTTTGAGTCTGAAGAAATCAAGACGTACTAAACTACCTGTTGACCTTAAGATGCATATTGGAATACTTGATTATACACTGTTTCATGAGATTAGCTTCATTTGACACAATTTAGTTCCAGTTGAACCAGTTAAACTGAATGTCTTGAATCACTACAATTGATCAGTCAGTGTTACAATTCTAATCAAGTTGAGGGAAAGTCAATCGTGGTAAGATGGGAGCTGTGCAACTTCCTTAGAAAGGTTTGGAGACATACTCGTCTCATGACAGCGGTTGAGTACACTCTAGATACAACATAATTGCTGATTGGTTGTTGCCTGGTGCCTAAATGACCTGTGACATAAAATGACTATTTATATGACTGCAACCTTGCTAACGTTAACAACAAAGGTTGATGACAGAGGTTGTTCTATCAATCAGGTTGACATATATAGTTCCTTGGTGGTTTGTTTGCTGTTGGATGTTAATTAGATGAGTTGTTTTCTGTGAGGTTGTTGTGTCAGGTCATTGTTTCTCTGTAGTTGCCTTGACTTGCTCTGTGTTATTAAGCTGTTAGTGGAACAAATATTCCTGGGATTCTTGGTGGTTGACTTCCTGTATGATATTAAAGTGTGTTAATGAGATAAGTTGTTCTGTGATGGAGGATGTTGTGCCAGGTCTTATTATAAGCCCCATAATTGAGTCATCCTGAAGATCATGTTAACAAGCAGACGAAGCTGAGGTTAAATCCACTTAATGAGCCTTGCAAAACAGCATGGAGGAACACACACACACACTGCAGCAGCTCAGCCTCTTTGATGCTCTGTGGGATTCATTAGAACAGGTCATGAACCTAATCACTGGAACCTCACTGTAATGTCTCTCAATTACACCAGATCAAACAGGACTTTTCTCTACAACTAAACCTCAGCTTAAGTTACCATTTAATTGAGTACCTTACTGTCATATAAATGACAAAGTAGTAACATGTTGATTTGCATTTTTACGGCACCATGGTTCCCTCAGGAGAATGTTATAGTCATATCCAAAATGTGAATCAGTTGTGATGTTTTAATCTGGTGGGGTATTTGTTGGACATTGTCCCTGTCAAATGAAACTAATAATATTAGATGTCTATATCACTCTGTCTGCAGCCTGAATAGCATCCTTGATAACTGCCAATTCTGTGTTCTGGTTTTCTTCCTGACTGGCTTGTTTGGTTAAAGTGACCTGCTGTTTGCCTATCATAAATAGCAACTGTGTTTTGTTTTGTGTTGTTGTGCCCCAGGCGGATGCAAAACAGCTGTCCAGGGATAGGATGACATTTGATCCAGATATGCCAAGTAGGCTATAACCTGTCCAAACAACAGAGATGAGGAGGAGGACTATTGATAGGTATGATACTATATTAACAGCATGATAATGATGTCTCCAACTCTAAAAAATGGTTGGAATTACCATAGGTGAGGAATTTCTATATTAACAGATCATCTTTAAGTGCCTCGCTCCAGGGATTGTGGTTCAACCAGGTATGTGATAGTGTCATACAAACGATAAATGGCCATCAAGGTTGAATAGGTTACTTTTTAAATGTAATCCATTACAGTTACTAGTTACCTGTCCAAAATTGTAATCAGTAATGTAACTTTTGTATTACCCAAACTCATTCACGTAATCAGATTACTTTTAGATTACTATCCCCTTAAGAGGCATTAGAACACAGGATTATGGTGGTGCCTTAATTGGGGAAAACGTCCCGAGTTGATGACTGCAGTGGAATAAGTGGAATGGTATCAAATACATCAAACATGGTTTCCATGTGTTTGATACCATTTCAGTTGCGCAGTTCCAGCCATTATTATGAGCCATTCTCCCCTCAGCAGCCTCCTGTGAATTAGAAGAAGACAAAAATGAATATGCCATTTGAATAACATCTATTGCAGGATAAATCAATGTTCGAGTTTACATAGCTGGCCGCCGTCCACATTTTGCCCTCTTCAGACACTTTGTCCCTTTTTTAGTTTCATTTGACATCCATGTGATGGATGTTGCATTTTACTTTATGGGTTGGTTTTGTGGTCTTTTTCTAACCCATTGCTTTCTACTACAGATAATAATACGATCGTTATATCTTTAAATTAAAAACCAAAGTCTGTCAGATTTCCAGGCATTCCAATTAATGTAATAGCCCTTATCTTCAAGAATAGGACTTGGAATTATGGAAGTATAGAGTAGCCAAATTGTTTAACCTGAGCATAAACCCAAAACGAAGGACTAAATAGCCTATTCTGTTGTTTATAATATTGTTGTCATGGAGGATTGGGTTCATTGCTTCGAGTTGAAAAATAAATGCTGCTCTCATGGAATGGAGCACTGCCAAAAAGTGCTGTTTATTTGTGAAAAATTAATGCCATATACAGCATTTACTATATAGTTTACGTTTTTGTTGGTGACACTTAGGAGCCTGCATACCACCCTGCATCCCACTGCTGGCTTACCTCTGACGCTAAGCATGGTTGGTCCTGGTCAGTCCCTGGATGAGAGACCAGATGCTGCTGGAAATGGTTTTGGAGGGCCAGTAAGAGTCACTGTTTCCTCTGGTCTAAAACAAATATCCCCAGGACAGTGATTGGGAACATTGCCCTGTGTAGGGTGCTGTCTTTTGGATGGGACATTAAACGGGTATTCTAAATGTCTGTAGTCACTAAAGAGCCCATGGCACTTATTGTAAGGGTAGGGGTGTTAACCCGGGTGTCCTGGCTAAATTCCCAATCTGGCTCTCATACCATCATGGCCACCTAATCATCCCCAGCTTCCAATTGGCTCATTCATCTCCCCTGTAACTATTCCCCAGGATGTTGCTGTAAATGAGACTGTGTTTACAGTCAATTTACCTGGTGAAAAATATTTAAAAGCCGAAGGATGGGCCTGGAAAAATGTAATCATTCTCAGAACAATAGACATAGCTATGTATGCAAGGACTGACCATCCATGATGCGCCATGACATTAACAAAATTATACTGATTGGCCAGATGGTGGTGCTATAACAAGAGATTGAAAATGTAAACTTGAAAGGTCACGCCCCTCAACTTGTTTGACCTAAAGTCATGACATTGGGTGCATAGGTCCCTCTCCTCACAAAGAACAAATTTGCCTCAGGGACCCTTATGGACCGTATTGATGGATTTGCCACCATTTAGAATTTTGTGAAAAAACTTAAATAGTGCTTTTCTGTCACCAAATTACCAATCTGCACAAAATTTGATATGTGGTATCTATGGACAAAGGCCTCAATGCAATATCTCTCAGACTAGTGTCTAAAACAACATATTGACCAATAAAGATTCATGTGGGCGTGCATATAAATCAGTCAAGGATATTCGCATTGTTACAACATTTGGCACATATGTTACAAACACTGTCAAGACTCAACATATGCAAGAACAATACAACCAACCACAAGGTGGCGCTATAATGGGCACATGATTATGTCTCTTGATCTGTTTGACTCAGTGATGAAATTTGGGACACACTCAGAAATGTTTGCAACATGTCATAACCTATCAAATAAATATTTACAATGACAGGAAACATTTTCTCTCATCCTCATGGCAAAATGTGTAGAATAGCAGGATATTAGCTCAGATTCTTTCAAGTCGGGACAACCCTTTTATAGTAACCCGGACGACGCTGGGCCAATTGTGCACCACCTCATGGGTCTCCCGGTCGCGGCCGGCTGCTGGGTCTGTAGTGACGCCCCTAGCACAGCGATGCAGTTGCTTAGACAGCTGTGCCACTCAGGAGGCCCAACTTGCTCCTTTTTTAATGCTGATTTGAATGTCATTGAGAAAACAAAAAGGTTTAAAAATACATATATAATTGCACAAACATCCTTTCTCAATGTAGCCCTTTCCTGCAGTCAAATAACCAAATCACCCTCCAGTGGCCTAATGGCTCATAAAACTAAATGCATGCTCTTCAACCGATCACTGTCCGCACCTGCCCGCCCGTTCAGCATCACTACTCTGGACGGTTATGACTTGCACATTCATCTTTTGCACATCTATCACTCCAGTGTTTAATTGCTTAATTGTAATTATTTTGCCACTATGGCCTATATATTGTCTTACCTCCCTCATCTTACCTCATTTGTATGCATTGTATATAGACTTTTCTATTGTGTTATTGACTGTATGTTTGTTTATTCCATGTGTAGCTCTGTGTTGTTGTATGTGTCGAACTGCTTTGCCCTATCTTGGCCAGGTCGCAGTTGTAAATGAGAACTTGTTCTCAACTTGCCTACCTGGTTAAATAAAGGTGAAATAAAAAAAATAAAAAAATGGGTGGAATGTTATTCATATTTTTTTTAACATTTCATAATTAATAAACATTGTTTAAAAACCTGCCGCAAATCTGATGTTTAAATGTCGAGCAGTTTTGTTATATTTCAGTCTTCTGCGATTTTGATAACGTTCAATATTGCGAAGCACAGTCAAAATCGAACACATTTCAACACTATATCTGACATGGTACATGTGTCTTGTTTTTTCTTAAGCCCATAACCACCATCCACCATCTATGTATACTTTTGTTACAAAGTAGATTTGTTTAAGACTAAGACCAAGAAACACTCTGTGTGATCCTGATTTAGCCCACTGCAGTAAAAGGTTAAAAGTAATCCTAGCCAGAAGGGGGAGGACGTTTTGTTAAAAGTATCTGTAATCTGATGACAACATTTTTGATGGTAAAGTAATGTATTACAGTAAAAAATATATTGTAATCCGTTACTCCCCAACCACAGGAGGTTGGTGGCACCTTAATTGGGAAAGGGAAAGGGGGATACCTAGTCAGTTGTCCAACTGAATGTTTTCAACTGAAATGTGTCTTCCACATTTAACCCAACCCCTCTAGGATGGGCTCGTGGGAATGGCTAGAGTGGAATTAGTGGAATGGTACCAAATACAGAGAACACATGGGTTTTATGTGTTTAATTCCATTCCAAATGCTCCGTTCCAGACATTACTATGAGCCGTTCTCCCCTCAGCAGCCTCCTGTGTCCCCAACCCTGTTGGCCATTTCCATGTAAAAGGATTCATGAGCACCACGTGAAGTTCATAGGAGCACATCAAATTTGGTGTCAAATGTATACACATATATTTTAAATTAATGCGTATGTACATTTTGAACCATCTTCTATCCTAAAATTTGGAATAAGCAAAAGATTTGATTTTTGATCAGATGTAAAGGGGTCTTAGAAAACTACCTGAAAAAGTCTTAAGAGGTATTATAAATACTTTAAAACATAATAATGTTGCAGATAACACCCTTGCCAATTAAATCAACATTTATATTTAGCTGAAATTATTTGCCTTCTGTACATTTAAGAAATGTTGCCTAGTGTCTTGACATTCTGTTACAAAAGCCTTCACATCTTCAAGATGTTTAAACATCTCTCCCCCACACGAGGAGTGAGGATAATTAAAGTTCACAGAAGTAACAAGTAAAGGTAGACCTCTCATTTGGTATCGTGTTTTTACTGATAAAATGTTGTTTATGATTTATTAAGTGATTAAAATGAAATCACAAACAGAATGACTGAAACATCTGTAACACAATGACTGCAATTGAATTGGCTAAAATGGGAAATGATAGTAGTCACAAACCACAGTTGGGTCACCTACTGTCCTCCCACTGGCATACTGTTGTGTCCAGTTCATAATTATGAAAACAGTCTGGACAACCCCTCCCTATCTCTCCCCCTGTCTCTCTACCAGTCTCTCTCTCTCCTCTCTCCAGTTAATATCACCTCTTCTGGCTCTTAATGACACTGCCCCATGAGCCCACTCTCTTTCCATTTACTGTTACCAGCATCCTTACCCACTGAGCACCAACGGAAACCGGACGTCCATGGACATCGAAATGTAGCTGAAATTTGTCCAGTCCAAATCTGAACCAATCATTGACATCTATGTTGCACAAGATTGGACAACACATGACAGTACAGTAAAGACAAGAAGAGTAGCGTATATATCAGTACAGTACAGTACTCTACAGTAGAGTAGATTTTAGTACAGTACAGTACAGTAAAGAAATGTAGTGTAGAATATAGTGACAATCTAGTTTTTAAAAAATGTAATGGCTGTAATAGTAGACTAAAATAATGTTTTCTTTTCTCAAAATCATTGTCACATGGTTAATCATACAAATCTGAAGTAATACGATACAAATCAAAAAATGTAAATTCAACTATAGCAAAAGAGCACTAGCCTCTGCTATATGGACACATTGATACACTGTGATCCATTGGCAGCTAAAGAAATGAGAGCATAGCTGCAGCAGTAGGCCTAGATGCAGCAGTAGGCCTAGATGCAGCAGTAGGCCTAGATGCAGCAGTAGACCTATAACGTCTATTGTCAACTAAGTAAAATACCTAGGCCTAAAGACGACAAATAAAATATAGATAATATCCTGATGAAAATGCTGGTTCTTTCAATCACATTCATCTCTCTACTGCACCTGTCTGCCTCCCTCTCTATCTGTCTTGACTTGAGATATTAATAGTGAAGTGCAACATTGTATCAAATCATCACTTTGTATGGTCTGAAGCTCCCACTAGCGAACTTGCAACATCATATCAACTTGCCTATTCCGGGCCCTCAG
The DNA here is from genome assembly GCF_034236695.1 of Oncorhynchus nerka. NCBI lineage: Eukaryota > Metazoa > Chordata > Actinopteri > Salmoniformes > Salmonidae > Oncorhynchus > Oncorhynchus nerka. The sequence goes on along the minus strand of NC_088397.1, from coordinate 74,407,064 downwards.
AGGTTCCTGTGCCAGTGGGCTCGGAACAGAGAGCATTTTTTAATGACGTTTCCACTCGATATATGGGATCATCAGATGATGATATTTTGCTCTTTCACATCGAGGCTTGGTGATTATCGAGGCCGGGTGTGTTGGAAAGAGTTTTCAAATACTGAGGAACTATCATTTGCAATGGATGTCAAAAAAAAAACTGACCGTAAAAATGTTTACATTTTTTGTTGACTTGCGTAAGGTGAAGAAAAATCTGTGGTGTACATGGTGAGTGCTGCTCCAGTGTTGGCTGGAGTGGTGTAAAGCGGTGTAAAGCTTGCCGCCATTGGACTCTGGAGCAGTGGAAATGCATTCTCGGGAGTGATTAATCACGCTTCACCATCTGGCACTCTGAAGGATGAATCTGAGTTTGGCGGATGCCAGGAGAACACTATCTGCCCGAATGCCTAGTGCCAACAAGTTTGGTGGAGGAGGAATAATGGTCTGGGGCTGTTTTCATGGTTCAGAGCCCCATGGTTCAGGCTAGGCTCCTTAGTTACAGTAAAGGGAAATCTTAACGCTATAGCATATAATGACATTCTAGACGATTCTGTGCTGCCATCTTTGTGGCAACAGTTTGGGAAGGCCCTTACTTGTTTCTGCATGACAATGCCCCCCGTGCACAAAGCGAGGTCCACACAGAAATGGTTTGTCGAGATCGGTGCTCTTGGCCTGCACAGAGCCCTGATCTCAAGCCCATGGAACACCTTTGGGATGAATTGGAACGCCAACTGCGAGCCAGGACTAATCACCCAACATCAGTGCCCGACCTCACTAATGCTCGTGTGGCTGAATGGAAGCAAGTCCGAGCAGCAATGTTCCAACATCTAGTGGAAAGCCTTCCCAGAAGAGTGGAGGCTGTTATAGCAGCAAAGGGGGGACCAACTCCATATTTATGCCCATGATTTTGGAATGAGATGTTCTGTAACGCTCGTCTGACGAAGAAGGATCGGACCAAAGTTCAGCGTGGTACGTGTTCATGATTCTTTATTCAAACTGAAAATAAAAGAGAGCCACACACACTGAACACTGGAACAAAATAACAAGGTGGAACAAAACCAAACAGTTCTGTCAGGTGCAGAAACACAAAACAGAAAATAACTACCCACAAAACACAGGTGGGAAAAAGCTGCCAAAGTATGATTCTCAATCAGAGACAACGATAGACAGCTGCCTCTGATTGAGTACCACACCCGGCCAAACACACAGAAATAGAAAACATAGAAATAAAGAAACTAGACCGCCCACTCTAGTCACACTCTGGCCTAAACAAAATAGAGAATAAAAGCCTGTCTATGGCCAGGGCGTGTCATGTTCGGCGAGCAGGTGTCCACATACTTTTGGTTATGTAGTGTATTTTGAATGATTTTATTTAGACAGTAGTAATGATATAATTTGAGGAAGCATCCATTTACTTTAGGGCAATCCAGCATCCTTAAAGTGCACTGTGCACCCGACAACTTTCCTTTCTAATTCGCAAGAGGCTGAAACCAGACATCTGTATATAATGATGCGATTTTAATGTCTCTGCCCTAAAAATGTGAGTCTTTGTCCCAAAGGCAGGAAGGCAGGTGACAAGCTGAGGTCTGCACATTATTCCCATTGAAAAGCTTTGGGCTTATATTAGACAGATTTTGGCGAGAGTGAGCTCTTCCTCTCTGCTGAAACAATATCACCAGAGAAAGCATCCGACCGAGCGAAACAGTGTCCCACTATATGTAACCCATATATCTGATGCTGTCTGGACAGAAATAGTATGACAAGCCATACTCTATTGGTCCATACAGCATCGGATACATGGTCTACACATACTGAGACATAGGGGCGCTATTACGCTCGCTTGGATGCTTTAGCTGAGATTGATTCGTCTTTCTGTCACCGCTTGTCTCGGCAAATAAATGATCAATATTTCAATATTTTATTTGGACGGGCAAGGAGGTATGGTAGGGTAGGCCAGGCCCCCTAAGACCCGCCCATAACACCAGCCCTCTATTGTACTGTACTGTAGTGAACTGAACTGTTCTGAACTATACTGTACAGAACGTTACACTACTCTACTCTTCTGTGCTGTACTGTGCTTTACAGTGTCCTAAAATTGGTTCAGATTTGATCCGGTCTGTACCAACAAAATGTGTTCTTGATTGGGTTTTTGGAAAACTTCGTAAAATAAAAAACTGAGGGAGATTTTACAGTCATTCTGTTACAAAACATTTCATCTACACTATTCTTCGAGTATATGAGTTTTTGAAACATTTTCAGTGGACATTTTTGAAAGTAGTTATTGTGCTTAGAGTTGTATGGTTTGTTTAACTTTGCAATCAATGGTTTTTGTTTGGCATACAATTTAGTCTCAACACCTTAGCATCTGACATGACTACATCCTAAATGACACCCTATTCCCTACATAGTGCACTTATTTTGACGAGAGCACCATGGGTGCCATTTGGGACACAGCTATGTGTCTAATTATTGAAAGTAAAAAGTGAATTTCTATTTTGTCTTTCAAAATGCAGTATTGGTTAAATTATATAAAATGTGTGTGTGTGTGTGTGTGTGTGTGTGTGTGTGTGTGTGTGTGTGTGTGTGTGTGTGTGTGTGTGTGTGTGTGTGTGTGTGTGTGTGTGTGTGTGTGTGTGTATGTGTGAGTGAGTGTGTTTGAGAGTGTTTATGTGCATGGGTGTTGGGGCGACATTTGGTGTGTTTGAGGCATACAAGTCATTAAGTCATTTATTGATATGTGGTCATGCATAACGTATATTGTGCTGAATAATACATTGGGAGATTAGTGTTTTTTTATGGAGATGAAAGGGAAAGCTTCTATGAATAATCCAAGCCTAATTTTAGATTCAGGTATGGAATCAGAAGGATTTTGCAAAGCGAATAACTAGCTCATCTCATTCACCAAGAAACCATCTCATAAACGGCTTACCATCAGATATGTACGTCAAACATTCTCTTGGGAAAATATCAGCTTGTCATCAATCTTTTTAACTTAACTTGAGGAATTACATTTGACATTTTAGTCATTTAGCAGACGCTCTCATCAAGAGTGACTTATAGTTTGTGCATCCATCTGAAGATAGCTTAGTGAGACAACCACATATACCTATATCCAAAGTCAGTGCTAGTAAGAAAAGACAAGTGTGTTTGATAGTGCAAACAAGGCAAGGGTCTTAATTTTTTTCTTTTAAGATACACTTTTTTTGAACATCATCTTTAAACATGCTTTTTAAACATCCTCTTATCCAAAGGTGTAATTTGAAATCCTGACATTTTCTCTCATACTTATAGTCTTATAGTCTTTCAGTGCAAATGAGCCAAAGAAAAGTCTTTCCACAGAGAGCAGAAAAGATAACCATCATTAGCTGTCCTATCTCTGACTCACCACAGCAACCCACACTGATGACTGTCAGAACAGAACCAGGTACTGTCCCAAATGGCACCTTATTCCCTTTATAGTGCACTACATTTGACCAGATCCATATGGACTAGTGCACTACAATGGGAATAGGATGCCATTTGGGACACAGACCATAGCCTTTGAAAGTTAGCAATTATCATTAGCGATGGCCTTTCCACTAACGACCAGTAGGGGTTGTATTATTTTGTACTTCTCCTAGTGACAGTTCTTCACTGGGTTAGCCTAGCTCAGCTCTGGCACTCAGCAGCATTCTACTGTAGCTATATGGACCAGTTCAGAGGTTATGGGATCAGAGGTGACAGCCAGGCTGACAGCATGCCAAGACGCAGCACGCACACACACACTGCTGTTGAGTGTACAGATGCCCCCAGCCTCTTCCCTTAGAGTGGGGGCATGGTGTCACCCAACAACCAACGGCTGCCACTGAAACAGCCCAGACTGCTGCTGCTGAGTCATCATATGCAGGGTAGCCTAGTGGTTAGATCGTTGGACTAGTAACTGGAAGGTTGCAAGTTCAAATCCACAAGCTGACAAGGTACACATCTGTTGTTCTGCCCCTGAACAGGCAGTTAACCCACTGTTCCTAGGCCGTCATTGAAAATAAGAATTTGTTCTTTAACTGACTTGCCTAGTTAAATAAAGGTAAAAAATATATATATCTGTGTCTAGAAAGCCAACAAACAGAGCAGCCTCTGATAAATGATGAGTTGGTAAGCCAACAGAGCTCTTTTTGCACCTGAGTTATTTTCCTCTGCAGACAGAATGAAGAAACATAATGAGAACCAAGAGAGTGAGACAGGAAAGTAATGAGAGAACAGCATGGAGGAATATAGTTAGATTGTAGTTCAAACTGCTTATACCGTTCACCATAGATCATATCACAGATGCTTAACTGTAGGATAATGCATACTGTATGTCACCCATGTATTACCTGCAACTTGATCTCATAGTTTTCCATTTTTTATCCATTAAAACATTGATACAGAGTTCATGCCGTGTGGTTACAGGGTTTAACCTCTTGCCTCTACTTGGGACGCTTGCGTCCCAACTAGAGCTCTGGAAATGCAAATGCGCTACGCTAAATGCTAATAGTATTAGTTAAAACTCAAAAGTTCATTAAAATACACATGCAGGGTATCAAATTAAAGCTACACTCGTTGTGAATCCAGGCAACAAGTCAGATTTTTAAAATGCTTTTCGGCGACAGCATGAGAAGCTATTATCTGATAGCATGCACCAATACACTACAACAGAAAAGCACAGCAGGGGACGTAAACAAAATAATTAGCATTTCGGCGTTACACAAACCGCACAATAAAATAGAAAACAGTCATTACCTTTCACCATCTTCTTTGTTGGCACTCCTAGATGTCCCATAAACACTATTGGGTCTTTATTTCGATTAAATCGGGCCATATAAAGCCAAGATATCGTTATATGTAGACTGTGTGATAAACGAAAAAAACAGCGATTTCACAACGTAACGTCATTTTTTTAAATTCAAAAAGTAGACGATAAACTTTCACAAAACACTTCGAAATATGTTTGTAATGCTACTTTAGGTATTAGTAAACGTTAATAAGCGATAAAAATCATCCGTAGGCGATGTAAATATCATTAGCTGTCGTCTTGGAAAAAATTTCAGGAGAGAGCTCTTCCGGAATGATCTGGGCGGAGACCGGAGGTAAGTCGTGCCCCTCTTTCGGTTCAACCAAGAATCAAAGATGATTCAATTCACAAGACTCTAGACAACATGGGGATGCTGTGGGAGTTGAATGCTCGGTCTTATCTAATTCGGCTCACTGTTAACAATTGCTGGAAGTGGCGCAAGGATATTTATTTCCATTTTCTGTGATCAGGTTTTCCTGCGCTTTCCGATGTAACGCACGTTATGTAATAGCCACAGTCGTGATTTAACCAGTTTTAAAAACGTCCGAGGGTTTCCTATCCACACATTCTAACCATATGAACGTACTATATTCCTGGCATGAGTAGCAGGGCGCTGAAATGTTGCGCGATTTTTAACAAAATGTTCAAAAAAGTAGAGGGTCGACTGAAGAGGTTAAACAGAAACAACTCAAAGGGTTAAGTTTAGGTATTCATTCCGAAGGCTTAAGGTGAGGGCTATGGTTTTGGGAAAGCATAAAACTGTGTATAGTGTGTATGTTATGTGTGTTTGTATGTGTGTGTTTGTACCTGTGTGTGTGTGACTCTTCACAGTCCTCATTGATCCATAAGGTGTATTTTATCTGTTTTTTAAATCTGATTTTACTGCGTGTGTGAGTTACTTGATGTGGAATAGAGGTCCATGTAGTCATGGCTCTATGTAGTACTGTGCACCTCCCATAGTCTGTTCTGGACTTGGGGACTGTGAAGAGACCTCTGGTGGCATGTCTTGTGGGGTATGCATCGGTGTCTGAGCTGTGTGTTAGTAGTTTAAACAGACAGCTCGGTGCATTCAGCATGTCAACACTTCTTACAAAAACAAGTACTGATGAAGTCATTCTCTCCTTTGCTCGGAACCATGAGAGATTGACATGCATATTATTAATGTTAGTTCTACGTGTAAATTTAAGGGCCAATTCTAACTGCCCCATTCTGGGCCAGTTAGAATTTTCCAAAGTCACTCAGCCACACCATTCATTACCAGATTCAGCTGAGGTCTAAAACTTAGGGAATGATTTGTACCAAATGCAACGCTCTTAGTTTCAGAGATGTTCAGGGCCAGTTTATTACTGGCCACCCATTCCAAAACAGACTGCAACTCCTTGTTACGGGTTTCAATGACTGCATTAGCTGTGGTTGCTGATGCATATACAGTATGATTGAATCATCAGCATACATGGACACACATGCTTTGTTTAATGCCAGTGGCAAGTCATTGGACATAATTGAAAAAAGTAGAGGGTCTAGAGAGCTGCCCTGGGGTACATCACCCTTTACATATTTGACATTAGAGAAGTTTCCATAAAAAACCCTCTGGGTTCTTTTAGATAGATAGCTCTGAATCCACGATATGGCAGAAGATGAAAATACATAATATATACGTTTTCTCGACAACAGGTTATGGTCAATAATGTCAAAGACTACACTGAAATCTAACAGTACAGCTCCCACAATCTTATTTCTTTGACCAATCATCAGATATTTGTGTCAGTGTTGTACATGTCGAGTGCCCTTCACTATAAGCGCGCTGAAAGTCTGTTTTTAATTTGTTTACAGAGAAATAGCAATGTAATTGATCAAGGACAGTTTTTTCCAACAGTTTTCTAAGAGCTGGCAGCGAGCTGATAGGTCTGCTGTTAGAACCAGTAAAGGTCGCTTTACCACTCTTAGGTAGCGGAATAACTTTGGCTTCCATCCAGGCCTGAGGACAAATACTTTCTTCTAGGCTCAAATTAAAGATATGACAGAAAGGAATGGCTGTAGAGTCAGCTACCATCCTTAGTAGCTTTCCATCTAAGTTGTCAATGACAGGAGATTTGTCATCATTAATTTTATTTATTTATTTTTAATTTCACCTTTATTTAACCAGGTAGGCTAGTTGAGAACAAGTTCTCATTTACAACTGCGACCTGGCCAAGATAAAGCAGAGCAGTTCCACACATACAACAACACAGAGTTACACGTGGAATAAACAAACACAGTCAATAATACAGTAGAAAAAAAACTATATACAGTGAGTGCAAATGAGGTAAGATAAGGGAGGAAAGATAAGGGAGGTAAGGCAATAAATAGGCCATGGTGGCAAAGTAATTACAATATACCAATTAAAAACTGGAGTGATAGATGTACAAAAGATTAATGTGCAAGTAGAGATACTGGGGTGCAAAGGAGCAAGATAAATAAATAATACAGTATGGGGATGAGGTAGTTGGATGGGCTATTTACAATGGGCTATGTACAGGAGCAGTGATCTGTGAGCTGCTCTGACAGCTGGTGCTTAAAGCTAGTGAGGGAGATATGAGTCTCCAGCTTCAGTGATTTTTGCAGTTTGTTTCAGTCATTGGCAGCAGAGAACTGGAAGTAAAGGCGGCCAAAGAGGAATTGGCTTTGGGGGTGACCAGAGAGATACACCTTCTGGACCTATTGATAACAATAATTGTTCTACCTCTCCCACACTAACTTTGCAAAACACAAACTTGTAATGCTTTTCTTAAATTATTAGTTTTTTTTACGCATTAGTACGATGGCTCAATATTTGTTGCTGGCATTCCCTGCCTAAGTTTGGCCCCTTTGCCAATGAAGTAATCATACAAATAATTGGCAACATCAAATGGTTTTGTGATGAATAAGCCATCTGATTCGATGAAAGATGGCCCCTAATTTCATTTAAAGTGCTACAAAGTTTTTTTCCCATCATTCTTTATATCATTGATCTTGGCTTTGTCACGGTCGTCCTCCTCTTCATCCGAAGAGGAGAGGCGAGAAGGATCGGAGGACCAAAATGCGGCGTGGTATGTGTTCATGATGAATATTTAATAAAAGAAAGCACTGAACACTGAATACAAACTATACAAAAACAATAAACAAATAACGACCGTGAAGCTATCATAAGAACTGTGCTGACACAAGCAACTAGCATAGACAATCACCCACAAGCAAACAGTGAAACCCAGGCTACCTAAGTATGATTCTCAATCAGAGACAACTAATGACACCTGCCTCTGATTGAGAACCATACTAGGCCGAAACATACAAATCCCCAAATCATAGAAAAACAAACATAGACTGCCCACCCCAACTCACGCCCTGACCATACTAAATAAATACAAAAACAAAGGAAATAAAGGTCAGAACGTGACAGGCTTCATAATACAGTTTCTTCTTCTTTTTGTTGAGTTTAGTCACTGAGCTCCCGAGTGATGCAGAAGTCTAAGGTACTGTATTGCAGTGCTAGAGGTGTCACTACAGACACCCTGGTTCAATTCCAGGCTGTATCACAACCGGCTGTGATTTGGATTTCCATAGGGCATCACACAATTGGCACAGCGTCGTCTGGGTTTGGCCGGTGTAGACCGTCATTGTAAATATGAATGTTCTTAACTGCCTTGACTAGTTAAATTTAAAAAACTGAATTTCTCAATTTGCAGAAAGTCAGCCAGAGATGTGTAGCCAGACTTATTAGCCACTCTCTGTTTGGCCCCATCTCTTTCAACCATACAGTTTTTAACCATACAGGTCAAGGGCAAGCAGAGGTCAGTAGTCCAGAGCAGAGTCCGAAAGGTACAGAATGGCCATCAGGGTCAGGGTCAGGGCAGGAAGAGGTCCATAATCCAGGGTGGTGTAACAACGTACAGATCGACTGGCAGGCTCAGGGTCAGGGCAGGCAGAATGGTCAAAAACTGGGGAAACTAGAAAACAGGAACTAGGGACAGAAAAGATCACAGTAAAAAACGCTGGTAGGCTTGACGAAACAAAGCGAACTGGCAACAGATATGCAGAGACCACAGGTATAAATATACTGGGGATAGTGAAGAAGATGGGGGACACCTAGAGGGGGGTGGAGACAAGCACAAAGACAGGTGAAACAGATCAGGGTGTGACACATTCCGCAGTCCATTAATCGGTTGGTGTGTGTAGGTGTGTGTAAGTGTGTTGAAGCTACGAACACATAGGCTTGGCTCTCTCATCACTTACAGGCTTTTGGGAGGGAGGGTAGACAATGAACCTGACATATCGAATGTAAGCAATGTTCATACACACTCTGGCAGCTTTCATGGCTGGGATAAGTTCTTTCCTCTTCTGTCATACAGCTTCTGGATAGTCCTCATTGAGGAAGATATACATTCCTTTCAAGTTCTTGGCTCTATCCAGAACAGCTACAGTATAAGTTCGCTGGAATGGGAAATGCTTTACAATTAGTCTGATAGTCAAATGAGTGAACATGTATAATACACCACTGCTGAAATAAGAAAACAATGGGATTTCTTCCTGTGTCAGTTTTGGTACTAGTACAGCAGCATTCTAAATGACATAACTTCTCCATGTACCAGTCTATTCATTAGGAGGAGATACATCTGAGCTGACTTCAATGTGTGTGTGTGTGTGTGTGTGTGTGTGTGTGTGTGTGTGTGTGTGTGTGTGTGTGTGTGTGTGTGTGTCTGTGGGCAGGGTGCTTGAGGAGACAGGACTGCTTTTTTTTAACCCCCCCCCCCCCACTAATCGAGTCCTCCTGCTCGTGGCCACGGCGACAGCCCAATGAGCAATAATCATCACAGCACCAACCATGGTCATGAACAGAAGAGTTTTAATGAGACGTGGTGCCTACTACTCCACAGGGCTCTTGTGTGTGTGTGTGTGTGTGTTTGTTTGTGAGTGTGTGTGTGTGTGTTTTTGGATTCCTTCCTTCAGCCCCAAATTACACACAACTTTCCATTACACACTAGCATTGCAAATATACCCTGACAAATTTTCACAAACCAATGTGAGGTGGGACTTGGAGACTGACTTCGTCAGAACCGTGAAAGTGAGAGAGAACTCAGACTCAGTCTCTAATCCCTCTGGCTCAGTGGCTTCTTAGAATTCATCTGGGACATTCTTTACTATATGAGATTCAATTGGAACTTGAAGAATAAAGAAATACTTAAAGAAGAAATTCATATCACAAACAGTATACAATGAAATAGTCATTGGACAGAGAGGACAGGGAGCCTATAGAAAGCCTACATCCACTGAGTATACAAAACATTAAGGACACCTGCTCTTTCCATGACATAGACTGACCAGTTGAATCCAGGTGAATGCTATGATCCCTTATTGATGCCACTTGTTAAATCCAACAGGTGTAGACTGAATACAACAGGTCTAACCCTTACCGTGAAATTCTTACTTGCAAGCCCTTTAACCAATAAAATATAGTTAAAAAATATTTACTAAATAAACTAAAGTTATTACTAAAATATTAGCTAACACAACGTGCCATTGGAACACAGGAGTGATGGTTTCTGATAATGGGCCTCTGTACGCCTATGTAGATATTCCATAAAAATCAGCCGTTTCCAGCTACAATAGTCATTTACAACATTAACAATGTCTACAGTTTATTTCTGATCAATTTGATGTTATTTTAATGGACAAAAAATGTGATTTTCTTTAAAAAAACAAGTACATTTCTAAGTGACCCCAATCTTTTGACCGGTAGTGTATATTTAAAAAATAAAATATACTGTGTGGACTGCACTGAAATTGAAATCCTTTGTAATACCCTCCACTTTCTATGCTCTGCCTAGATGTGTTTTTCAGGTAGGAGTGAGGAGTCCAGGGTACGGGTGCCGCTGCAAAAAATGAAGTGCTGTCCCTGGTGTTGCTCTCCTCTCCTTGTTTGGAAATCTGTCACAACAGTAAATCTGTCCATTAGAGATGGAGAGAAAGGGCCTAATTTTACGGTGATGGTTCCACTGGTATTTACTTGGTTATCATTATGTAATAATACATTTACCTTGTCATTTTTTTGCAAGTATCTTTTAATTTCTGTCCCATAAAAGAAAGTGTGTTTGAAGAGGAAGAGAAGAAGCTGGTTCTCCCCGATCTCTGCTGCTTCTCCCTGCCTGTCAATAGAGGGTAATGAGAGAGGGGGGTTGGGGAGACTCACCATGCTGGAATTGAACCACAGTCTTGTGAGTAATGACAGAGTAACTAACTGAGGTCACTGTGATTTGTGAATGTTTTAAAGGACAGCCTGGATTTATGACTGTTTATCAGCAGCTCTGTATTAACTATCTGCAATACATACTGTTGTGTAATGAACGTGTTTACAATATGTAGTAGCTGTGGATTAGTGTGTGTATATAGTTTGGTAGTACATTGCAGGTATACATTAAACAAACAAGAAGAGCTCTATTGGCTCTGCTCATACATGATTTGGAACAGCAGCCGGGCTTTAAACGTGTCTAAAATTCAATGTAACTTTATTGTGTTAACTAACAGATGGGTGTTCTTTGATAGCATGAGGAAAGAATGTAATGAATATTCAACCTTCTAAAATCTATTGGAATAATGGTTTTATTGGAGGAGATTCTGTATTGCATTTGAGAGAGCTGTGAGATATATGGCATTCCACTGACAATAGCACAGATTTTATTACACTAACAAAGACTTGGAGCAACAACACATCAGCAGAGCAGACTGAACAGTGTCACAGATTTATTGTCCATTATCTTCTATCGAACCACTAGAAGACAGAAAGTACCACGCTTTAGTTTAGGAGACAGCTTAATAAATATTCTCTCATGGAGTATGTTGGCCAAAGGGTATCGGAAACATTTTAGAGCTAGATTCTATCAGGTCCGCGCTAGCAGACATCCGCATAGCAGTTGTTTTGGCGATGTCGGAGTTGGAAATGCGTTAGAGCTGTCAAATCCACAAGCGTCTCATTGCATTACCTAATCGTGGACATTGCCTTTGGACGCAACAAAATGACATCCGACTTTAATTCTGACAAACGCCACGCAGCCGCGTTAGAAGTTCATGTAATTGTGTTACAAGTTGTAACAAATCCCTTGTTACAAAGTAGTTCAAACCTTTTAGGTTCTAAAACAGATTTTTTTTGTTCTTCTAAGAGTGCACACAGAGCCTAGTGCCAGAGCCTCATAGAGAGATGACAAGTAGGCATCCTAAAGTCTGGATTCTGTGATTAATTAAATTCCAAATTAAATTATGATTAGCTCGTAAACTATGAAGCCGGTGGGTGTTTTCTAACCTTCAATGAAAGCTGGCAAGTTCCTCTTCAGCTCTAACTTTGATCTGTAATTGCATCATCCTTTCTAACAATTAATGCTTTCCATCAGAGGTACTACGGTCCCATACGATAACAGGGGCTGTTTCTTTGTTTTAAAACGCTTTTTAAAATATCACCGCAGGTAGAATTGCAGGTAAATACATACGTTGGTATTCAGCGCAACAGAAAACAAGGAATTAAAAAGTTGAGATTTCTGGTTCCGATCAGGAACATTCTACCATCATTCCTGGTTTCGATTGGAGGGATCAACATGTTGAATGCAAAATGTTTTACGTTACAGAATATTCACATTTGCCTAGAAAAGGCCTGACATACCAGCACAAAGTATATCTTTGCTTATAAACTCCTCATTATGAGCAAAGTCATTATAGAACGACTTTAGTTGCCCTCTGACATGTTCTTTATTATTCAGTTCTGATTGCATGTTTGGCAGGCCGTGACTCACATGCATAAAAGACATGTTTTCAAAGAGATCTAATTTCATTTCACATCCTTTCATTCTTTACACTCTAAGGAGAAGATAAAGAAATGGGTCTGGAGAAATATAACTCACATTATAGACAAAGCTATGGATGCAAGGGCTGACCAGCTTGATATAAAAATTATAGTTTTACCCATGTTTTGAGTCTCTAGTGTTTGTCTACATTGTTAACTAACAATGGACTAAACCAAGCCTATATTTAGGGTTCTGATGGGGTACGACAGTTGAACTAAGCTCATGAGGCATTTGCAAGTTGTATTCTTTAAGAACCAATGGGTATATATCATTAATTTAAAAGTAAAACAATTGATGTTGAGTGGCTTGAGAAAGTATTAACCAACTTGGCATTTTTCCTATTTTGTACCATTTGATTTACACAACATTCCTACCACTTTGAAGATGCAAAATATTTTTTATTGTGAAACTAACAAGAAATAAGACAAAAACTTGAGCGTGCATAAGACTGAAAACTTGAGCGTGCATAAATATTCACCCCCCCAAATGCAATACTTTGTAGAGCCACGTTAAGCTTGGCACATCTAGCCCCTGGGATTTTTGCCCATTCTTCAAGGCAAAACTGCTCTAGCTCCTTCAAGTTGGATGGGTTCCGCTGGAGTACAGCAAGTCATACCACAGATTCTAAATTGGATTGAGGTCTGGGCTTTGATTAGGCCATTCCAAGACCTTTACATGTTTCCCCTTAAACTGCTTGAGTGTTGCTTTAGCAGTATGCTTAGGGTCATTGTCCTGCTGGAAGATGAACCTCTGTCCCAGTCTCAAATCTCTGGAAGACTGAAACAGGTTTCCCTCAAGAATTTCCCTGTATTTAGCGCCATCCATCATTCCTTCAATTCTGACCAGTTTCCCAGTCACTGCCAATGAAAAACATCATGATAATGACAGCATGATGCTGCCACCACCGCGCTTCACTGTGGGGATGATATTCTCGGGGTGATGAGAGATGTTGGGTTTTTGCCAGACATAGCATTTTCCTTGATGGCCAAAAACCTCAATTTTAGTCTCATCTTACCAGAGTGCCTTCTTCCATGTGTTTGGGGAGTATCCCACATGTCTTTTGGTGAACACCAAACACTCTTCTGTAAAGCCCAGCTCTGTGGAGTGTACGGCTTAAAGTGGTCCTATGGACAGATTCTCCAGTCCGTAGAGCTTTGCAGCTCCTTCAGGGTTATCTTTGGTCTCTTTGTTTCCTCTCCAAATAATGCCGTCCTTGCCTGGTCCGTGAGTTTTGGTGGGCGGCCCTCTCTTGGCAGGTTTGTTGTGGTGCCATATTCTTTCCATTTTTTAATAATGGATTTAATGGTGCTCCGTGGGATGTTCAAAGTTTCTGATCTTTTTTTATAACCCAGCCCTGATCTGTTCTCCACAACTTTGTCCCTGACCTGTTTGGAGAGCTCCTTGGTCTTCATGGTGTCGCTTGCTTGGTGGTGCCCCTTGCTTAGTGGTGTTGCAGACTGGGGCTTTTCAGAACAGGTGTATATATACTGAGATCATGTGACAGATCATGTGACCACTTCTCTTGCACACAGGTGGACTTTGTTTAACTAATGATGTGACTTCTGAAGGTAATTGGTTGCACCAGATCTTATTTAGGGGCTTCATAGCAAAGGCGGTGAATACATATGCACACACCACTTTTACGTTTTTTATTTTGGGGAATGTTTTGGAACAAGTAATTTTTTTCATTTCACTTCACCAATTTGGACTATTTTGTGCATGTCCATGACATGAAATCCAAATAAAAATCAATTTAAATCACAGGTTGTAATGCAACAAAATAGGAAACACGCTAAGAGGGATGAATACTTTTGCAAGGCACTGTACAAATTGCAGATTGCCGCTTTAAGGCTAACTTTGCAGCTGTTGAACAGATGTCCCTGAATGTAAATTAACTTCAATAATCCATTTCTCCTTCATTTTATTGAAACCATAATGAGCAGTTACAATATAGTTGTGAGGCGTAAGGATAATGCAGAGGAACATTGATTGATTGCTGAAGTTCGATCAATGCTATTCTCCAGAACAACAAAGCAAGACCATCATAAATGTGATGTTATTCAATACTACTCCACTTTAAGAAACTGTGTGCAGACCAGTAATAAAACCTTGGAGATATCGGTGTCAACTCACATTATATCAAATCTTCAAAACAAACACTGTGTAATTTTGTTAGTGTATTTCTATTAATGCTTCAATCAGGAAAGAAAACAACAAGTAATTGAGATGGAATGATGCAGCAATGGATGTCGATTTGTTGTCAAATAAAAAATATTTAGGAAACCTTAATAGAAGCAATTATAATGGGAATGGGGAGTGTGTGTGTGTGTATGTCTGTGTGTGTGTGGTTTTGGTATTAAACATAGCACCACCACTTCTATTTCACATTTCTTTAATTTTATTTTGATATCTAACCTCTCAAACAAAACTAGATTTGAGTGAGAAGGTACAGGAATAGTTAGAGTGAGTGTCTATCTATCAACTCCACTGGGAATAATATCAGTCTGGCCTTCCGCCATTGGTTTTGGTGTTATCGTCAGTCTGGCTTGTCCCATTGGTTATGGTGTTATCGTCAGTCTGGCCTGCCCCCATTGGTTATGGTGTTATAGTCTGACTCTGTCATATCCACACCTACTGCGCACTGTGCCCAGCTTTGTGAGTTGACCAACACGAGGTAGGCGGCCTGTTTTTGATCTTGCACATCTGTGAAGCACCTTCAGCATTTAAATGATAAAATGGCTTGAGTGATATTAGGCTTTATTAGTTGAGTGACAACCTATGTCATTTCCTAGGTTATTGTTATCTATGCACTGTTGAAAATGTAGTTCGACCAAAATAAAAGTAAGCTAATGGGGATAGAACTCTCATCTGGCTACATTTACATTTACATTTAAGTCATTTAGCAGACGCTCTTATCCAGAGCGACTTACAAATGGGTGCTTTCACCTTATGACATCCAGTGGAACAGCCACTTTACAATAGTGCATCTAGGTCTTTTAAGGGGGGGGGGGAGGGTGAGAAGGATTACTTTATCCTATCCTAGGTATTCCTTAAAGAGGTGGGGTTTCAGGTGTCTCCGGAAGGTGGTGATTGACTCCGCTGTCCTGGCGTCGTGAGGGAGTTTGTTCCACCATTGGGGGGCCAGAGCAGCGAACAGTTTTGACTGGGCTGAGCGGGAACTGTACTTCCTCAGTGGTAGGGAGGCGAGCAGGCCAGAGGTGGATGAACGCAGTGCCCTTGTTTGGGTGTAGGGCCTGATCAGAGCCTGGAGGTACTGAGGTGCCGTTCCCCTCACAGCTCCGTAGGCAAGCACCATGGTCTTGTAGCGGGCTATACCTGCTGAACGGGGCTTACAGTACACTTTTATTTGGATTGTTCAGGTTTACCAGCAGCAATGTGTTTGGTAGTTTTGCTTTAAACAATCAGTGTATATGGTCATTTTAAGATATACAACATAAAGTTGATAATTTCATAATGAGGACAGCAATCACTTTTGCAAGCCGCACTGCATGGCCGAGGCGAGAGGAAATCACTCTGTAAAAACTTCCAATAGGTCGAAACCATTCGATTTTGAGATGGGAAAATCCAAAGTTGTGCTATATGTCCATTAGCTATGTCATAGCTCATTTGTAAATTATAAATATTAATATATTACTAGCTCTGTTACGTTCCCCAGCAAGAAAACCAAAAATAGAATGGGAAACTAACAAAGAGTCACTGACAACAACCAAAACGAAACAGGTGGGGTTTTAGGAGAAAGACAATCATGGGGTGTCCACAGAATGTTGACTAGCAACAACAAAGACACCCACTGCTAGCGCCCAATAAATTTGCCCAAGAGGCAAACAAAATAAAAACCCACACCAAGCTTAAAGACAAGAAGCAAACCGAAATGGGGAGCAAAACTAAAACAGGGAAGATCAGATAAAGGAGTGTGTTTCTAAAAATCAAATAGGGACCGCCAACTAGAGGTGTTAACTTTCCACATGTCTCAAGACAGCTGGAGCACTGGACCAGACACTCTTAAATATCACCTGGACCAGCACTGTTGAAACACCTTCCGACTAACAAGATTTACAAGCAAGCACAGGTGTAACACATACTGACTAACGAGGTGACATCAATCTGTGTGCCCTACGTACTAACGTGCTAACCTCGAAATATAAATGGAAAAACCAAAGCCCGTAACAAATCCCCCCTTAAGACAACACATATAACCTACATTTTGGTTGGACAAGTTAGCTCACCAACAGAAAACAACTTCCATTTCATAACAAGATCACCGTAGATGTGATGTTTCGCTTTAAATGTGTTGCTTTTTCTAATATAAACATGGTGTCTACCGTGTACAGTATATATTATTTTTTCTTTTATTTGTAATTTTCTATTTGTAAATCTGTGTGAGAAAAAAGTTGTGTGAAACAGGGGCTAAAATCACATACGTTTCTATAACTCTCGTAAATGGAAAACACTAAGCCTGCAACAAGCTCAAACACTTAATCTACAAAAATGACAAGTTCATTAGTGGGTGATGGTGATTTGACAAAAAAAAGATTGCCCCTCCTAATCTGATAGTGGTAGATGCCTAGTCTCCTTTATGGCTAAGCTTAGGTGCCTACATACTACATACACCATAGATCATTCTCTCTCTCTCTCACACACACACACACACACACACACACACACACACACACACACACACACACACACACACACACACACACACACACACACACACACACACACACACACACACACACACACACACACACACACACACACACACACACACACACACACACACACACACACACACACACACACACACACACACACACACACACACACACACACACACACACACACACACACACACACACACACACACACACACACACACACACACACACACACACACACACACACACACACACACACACACACACACACACACACACACACACACACACACACACACACACACACACACACACACACACACACACACACACACACACACACACACACACACACACACACACACACACACACACACACACACACACACACACACACACACACACACACACACACACACACACACACACACACACACACACACACACACACACACACACACACACACACACACACACACACACACACACACACACACACACACACACACACACACACACACACACACACACACACACACACACACACACACACACACACACACACACACACACACACACACACACACACACACACACACACACACACACACACACACACACACACACACACACACACACACACACACACACACACACACACACACACACACACACACACACACACACACACACACACACACACACACACACACACACACACACACACACACACACACACACACACACACACACACACACACACACACACACACACACACACACACACACACACACACACACACACACACACACACACACACACACACACACACACACACACACACACACACACACACACACACACACACACACACACACACACACACACACACACACACACACACACACACACACACACACACACACACACACACACACACACACACACACACACACACACACACACACACACACACACACACACACACACACACACACACACACACACACACACACACACACACACACACACACACACACACACACACACACACACACACACACACACACACACACACACACACACACACACACACACACACACACACACACACACACACACACACACACACACACACACACACACACACACACACACACACACACACACACACACACACACACACACACACACACACACACACACACACACACACACACACACACACACACACACACACACACACACACACACACACACACACACACACACACACACACACACACACACACACACACACACACACACACACACACACACACACACACACACACACACACACACACACACACACACACACACACACACACACACACACACACACACACACACACACACACACACACACACACACACACACACACACACACACACACACACACACACACACACACACACACACACACACACACACACACACACACACACACACACACACACACACACACACACACACACACACACACACACACACACACACACACACACACACACACACACACACACACACACACACACACACACACACACACACACACACACACACACACACACACACACACACACACACACACACACACACACACACACACACACACACACACACACACACACACACACACACACACACACACACACACACACACACACACACACACACACACACACACACACACACACACACACACACACACACACACACACACACACACACACACACACACACACACACACACACACACACACACACACACACACACACACACACACACACACACACACACACACACACACACACACACACACACACACACACACACACACACACACACACACACACACACACACACACACACACACACACACACACACACACACACACACACACACACACACACACACACACACACACACACACACACACACACACACACACACACACACACACACACACACACACACACACACACACACACACACACACACACACACACACACACACACACACACACACACACACACACACACACACACACACACACACACACACACACACACACACACACACACACACACACACACACACACACACACACACACACACACACACACATTGAAGTCAGCTCAGACAGATGTATCTCAGAGTGAACCAGTTTATGAGACCCATCAGCAGCAGATTTGGATTGAATGGAAAATGAATGTGTTTATGCAACAAATGTTAGTGAATTGAATCGTGTCACATATCAAACCGAACAACATCAAATCGTTTCAAATTAAAACATATCGTTTCTGTATCATACCAGAGCCCATGTTTCTAGATATGCATTGAATAATCTTGAAAGGGACAGATGCACATCCCTAGCATTCATATTCAGTTGAAGTCTGAAGTTTACAAACACTTAGGTTGGAGTCATTAAAACTTGTTTTTCAACCACTCCACAAATTTCTTGTTAGCAAATGATAGTTTGACAAGCCAGTTAGGGCATCTACTTTCTGCATGACACAAGTCATTTTACCAACTGTTGTTTACAGACAAATGATTTGACTTATAATTCACCGTATCACAATTCCAGTGGGTCAGAAGTTTACATACACTAAGTTGACTGTGCCTTTAAACAGCTTGCAAAAATGATGTCACAGCTTTAGAAGCTACTGATAGGCTAATGGACATCATTTGAGTCAATCGGAGTGTAACTGTGGATGTATTTCAAGGCCTACATTCAAACTCCGTGCCTCTTTGCTTGACATCATGGGAAAATCAAAAGAAATCAGCCAAGACCTCAAAAAGAAAATGTCTGGTTCCTTGGGAGTACATTCCTTGGGAGCAATTTCCAAATGCCTGAAGGTACCACGTTCATCTGTACAAACAATAGCACGCAAGTGTAAACACCATGGGACCATGCAGCCATCATACCTCTCAGGAAGGAAGGTTCTGTCTCTTAGAGATGAACGCACTTTGGTGTGGAAAGTCAATCCCAGAACAACAGCAAAGGACCTTGTGAAGATGCTGGAGGAAAAAGGTACAAAAGTATCTATATCCACAGTAAAAGAAGTCCTATATCGACATAACCTGAAAGGCTTTCAGCAAGGAAGAAGCCACTGCTCCAAAACCGCCATATAAAAGCCAGACTATGGTTTGCAACTGCACATGGGGACAAAGATCGTACTTTTGGAGAAATGTCCTCTGTTCTGATGAAACAAAAATAGAACTGTTTGGCCATAATGACCATCGTTATGTTCGGAGGAAAAAGGGGGAGGCGTGCAAGTCAAAGAACACCATCCCAACTGTGAAGCATGGGGTTGGCAGCATCATGTTGTGGGGGTGCTTTGCTGCAGGAGGGACTGGTGCACTTCACAAAATAGATGGCATCATGAGGCGGACAATTATGTAGATATATTGAAGCAACATCTCAAGACATCAGTCAGGAAGTTAAAGCTTGGTTGCAAGGAAGGCTACCCAAAACATTGTAGCAGGTATTATGACCCCAGTGGGAATCAAACCCTCAACTATGGTGTTGCTAGTGTCACGCTTTTACCAGCTGAGACCACTACAATACGTACAATACATATGGGTACGATTCATGTAGAATACATGTGCTGTACATAAGTACAATATAATCGATGAGAACCAAAAGCTCAAGACAAGCATGAGGCGAACTAGTACCTGCTAAACATTATGTTTCTTTCATTCCTTATATTTGTTTCTTTCATATGCTACATTTGATTACAGTACATCTGAACATGTCATTTTTTTGCATCAATGATTGTTGAAGATGTCTTCAATGATCACACCTTGATCACACATGGGATGAAAATTGACATTTTGATGGGTAGTGCAAGTGTATAACCTACTGTAACGTGAAAACAGCGTAATGTACTGTAATTTACAGTACTGTAGTATATTGCTTTCAGCACTTCAAAGGGAAATTTTGAAACATTTATCTTGTATTTTGTTTTGCAATTAGATTAACTGGTTGTTAAAACAGCTAATTTGAGAAGATATCATTTTATGTTATGTTTTCATTATATTTCACAGTATTTTGTATCTCTGTTTTTTTTGGTGAAAGACATCTTCAAGCAAAATGAATGCACAATGGATGGTTTTAAATGTAAGACTGGCTGCGTTAGAAGTGTTACCAGTTAGGAGTTTTGTACTAAGAGTTTTTAAAATCCACCACATACTTGTGAAAATAGTACCAAAGTGATTGAAAAAAAATTGTATTACATTTATCTTTTTATTTTACATACAAACTCATGGACCCAATTGAGATAGACACACATGGTGTGTGCCACTGTGTGTGGGCACACACATATGTGTTTGTGTGTGTGTGTGCCTGTAGCACAAGATTTTCTCTCTCCTTGAATATATTAATTATAAATGAGCAGTATCTAGAGCAGTCAGATAGGATGAAGAGGACACTGTGGACAACAATCAATTCATAACTGACCACAATAGTTTATTGGATGATCACAAAATGACATGTCATCCAAAAGGGAGGGTCAACCATACAACATTGCCATCATTGATTGATTGATTGATAGTGATGACATCACAGATGATGGGTGATTACATATGGAGACTGTAGAGAGGACCATCAGTTTCCCCATCCTTGTGACTCCAGCTTTAACTTTCTAAAAGCAAATATAAAAAAAATGGTTAGTTCCACAATCTGATTGGTTGAGAGGCATTCGAAGCCGCGTAAAGCGGAAATAACCTCACGGCTACCTCGTTATTTTCACTCGTACATATCAATTCTGTTGTCTCGTTTTTATCAAGACTGTCAGGATGGGGTCAGTTGTAACAAGCATTAGACTCCACATTCAATTAAAGTTGATGATGACATTACAATTCAAATCAAATATTGCTTTTTTAGTTAGTACTGACATGACATCCTATGTATCCTATGTATTTTATCTGTTTAAAGCGGAAATCTGGGAAGCAAATATTAACAAAACGGACACCCTGCCACTTCCTTGGTAAACAGCTGAGGGGTGGGGCTGGAGAAATGTAACCACTCTCAAATTCATTGACGGAGCTATGACTACAATGCTTGAAGTTATATTCTTCAAGAATCAATGTCTATACATCATTCATTTAGAAGTCCAAAAATGAATAGACCAATCCCAGATTGCCTCTTTCATAATCCACATATTCAGGTTTAGTACACTTTGTACTATGCTAGGTAGCGAGAGACAAAGCTTATTTGTTTGATGCTAGTGTGATAGAAAAAAGACGAGGTCATAGGGGTACGGAGGTCCTCAGGCTGAGATTGATTCCAGATCAGATCTCAGTCACGTGAGAAACATGCCTTATAATGTATTGGTTGAGAGAACTCAGAAAGGAAGTGCTTCTAGACCAGAGACCGAGCTATGCCCTTCTCCCCTGTGCCCCGTCCTTCTCTGATGACATCATGGTTGTGTCTCAAATGGCACCCAATTCCCTCTACAGTACACAACTTTTGATCAGGGCCCATATGGCTCTGATCAAAATAAGTGAATAGGGTGCCATTTGGGACACAGACCACGACTAGATGAGTTCTGCTGCTGTGAAGTCCCCCCCCCCCGCCAGTGGCAGGTTCAGTCCTGGAGGAGAACATGCTCAACTCACTTGTGTAAACAGGTAAATCAATCAATCAATTTATTTATAAACATTCATGTACTGTACATACTACCCCACTGGTTGGGCCGAGCAACCAGTGCTCCCGCACATTGGCTAACCGGGCTATCTGCATTGTGTCCCGCCACCCGCCAACCCCTCTTTTACGCTACTGATACTCTCTGTTCATCATATATGCATAGTCACTTTGACCATATCTACATGTACATACTACCTCAATCAGCCTGACTAACCGGTGTCTGTATGTAGCCTCGCTACTTTTATAGCCTCGCTACTGTATATAGCCTGTCTTTTTACTGTTGTTTTATTTCTTTACTTACCTATTGTTCACCTAATACATTTTTTGCACTATTGGTTAGAGCCTTAGCCTGTAAGTAAGCATTTCACTGTAAGGTCTACACCTGTTGTATTCGGCGCAGGTGACAAATAAACTTTGATTTGATGTGATTTGATAAAGCCCTTCTTACATCAGCCGATGTCACAAAGTGCTATACAGAAACCCAGCCTAAAACCCCAAACAGCAAGCAGTGCAGATGTAGAAGCACGAAGAAACCTAGAGAGGAACCAGTCTCTGAAGGGTGGCCAGCAGGGTCAAATAATAATCATCACGGTGGTTGTAGACATTTAACATTTACATTTAAGTCATTTAGCAGACGCTCTTATCCAGAGCGACTTACAAATTGGTGCATTCACCTTATGACATCCAGTGGAACAGCCACTTTACAATAGTGCATCTAAATCTTTTAAGGGGGGTGAGAAGGATTACTTTATCCTATCCTAGGTATTCCTTAAAGAGGTGGGGTTTCAGGTGTCTCCGGAAGGTGGTGATTGACTCCGCTGTCCTGGCGTCGTGAGGGAGTTTGTTCCACCATTGGGGGGCCAGAGCAGCGAACAGTTTTGACTGGGCTGAGCGGGAACTGTACTTCCTCAGTGGTAGGGAGGCGAGCAGGCCAGAGGTGGATGAACGCAGTGCCCTTGTTTGGGTGTAGGGCCTGATCAGAGCCTGGAGGTACTGAGGTGCCGTTCCCCTCACAGCTCCGTAGGCAAGCACCATGGTCTTGTAGCGGATGCGAGCTTCAACTGGAAGCCAGTGGAGAGAGCGGAGGAGCGGGGTGACGTGAGAGAGGTAGAGGGTGCAACAGGTCAGCAATGTCAGTTGGCTTTTCATAACCAAGCATTCAGAGTTAGAGACAGCATGTGTGGTGGAGAGAGAGTAAAAAAAACAGCAGGTCTGGGACAAGGTAGCACGTCCGATGAACAGGTCAGGGTTCCATGGCCGCAGGCAGAACAGTTGAAACTGGAGCAGCAGCACGACCACATGTACAGGGGACAGCAAGGAGTCATCATGCCAGGTAGTCCTGAGGCATGATCCTAGGGCTGAGGTCCTCCGGGACGGGAGGGAGAGGGAGAGAGAGAGAATTAGAGGGAGTATTCTTAAATTCACACAGAACACCAGATAAGACTGGAGAAATACTCCAGATATAACAGACTAAACCTAGCCCTCCGACACATGAACTATTGCAGCATAAATACTGGGGGCTGAGACAGGAGGGGTCGGGAGACACTGTGGCACCATCCGAAGATATCCCTGGACAAGGCCAACCAGGCAGGATATTTTTTTATTTTATTTTATTTTTATTTCACCTTTATTTAACCAGGTAGGCTAGTTGAGAACAAGTTCTCATTTACAACTGTGACCTGGCCAAGATAAAGCATAGCAGTGTGAACAGACAACAACACAGAGTTACACATAGAGTAAACAATAAACAAGTCAATAACACAGTAGAAAAAAAGGAAAAAAAGAGTCTATATACATTGTGTGCAAAAGGCATGAGGAGGTAGGCGAATAATTACAATTTAGCAGATTAACACTGGAGTGATAAATGATCAGATGGTCATGTGCAGGTAGAGATACTGGTGTGCAAAAGAGCAGAAAGATAAATAAATAAAAACAGTATGGGGATGAGGTAGGTAAATTGGATGGGCTATTTACCGATGGACTATGTACAGCTGCAGCGATCGGTTAGCTGCTCAGATAGCAGATGTTTAAAGTTGGTGAGCGAGATAAAAGTCTCCAACTTCAACGATTCTTGCGATTCGTTCCAGTCACAGGCAGCAGAGAACTGGAAGGAAAGGCGGCCAAATGAGGTGTTGGCTTTAGGGATGATCAGTGAGATACACCTGTTGCCATCGTGACCAGTGAACTGAGATAAGGCGGATCTTTACCTAGTGGGACTTGTAGATGACCTGGAGCCAGTGGGTCTGGCGACGAATATGTAGCGAGGGCCATCCGACTAGAGCATACAGGTCACAGTGGTGGGTGGTATATGGTGCTTTAGTAACATTGAAGCTCGTTTGGAGGTTAGATAGCACAGTGTCCAAGGAAGGGCCAGAAGTGTGGCCAGAATGGTGTCGTCTGCGTAGAGGTGGATCAGGGAATCGCCCGCAGCAAGAGCAACATCATTGATATATACAGAGAAAAGAGTCGGCCCGAGAATTGAACCCTGTGACACCCCCATAGAGACTGCCAGAGGACCGGACAACATGCCCTCCGATTTGACACACTGAACTCTGTCTGCAAAGTAGTTGGAGAACCAGGCAAGGCAGTCATTAGAAAAACCGAGGCTACTGAGTCTGCCGATAAGAATATGGTGATTGACGGAGTCGAAAGCCTTGGCCAGGTCGATGAAGACGGCTGCACAGTACGGTCTTTTATCGATGGCAGTTATGATATCGTTTAGTACCTTTAGTGTGGCTGAGTTGCACCCGTGACCGGCTCGGAAACCAGATTGCACAGCGGAGAAGGTACGGTGGGTTTCGAGATGGTCAGTGATCTGTTTGTTGACTTGGCTTTTGAATACCTTAGATAGGCAGGGCAGGATGGCTATAGGTCTGTAACAGTTTGGGTCCAGGGTGTCTCCCCCTTTGAAGAGGGGGATGACCGCGGCAGCTTTCCAGTCCTTGGGGATCTCAGACGATATGAAAGAGAGGTTGAACAGGCTGGTGATAGGGGTTGCGACAATGGCGGCGGATAGTTTCAGAAATAGAGGGTCCAGATTGTCAAGCCCAGCTGATTTGTACGGGTCCAGGTTTTGCAGCTCTTTCAGAACATCTGCTATCTGGATTTGGGTAAAGGAGAAGCTGGGGAGGCTTGGGCGAGTAGCTGCGGAAGGGGGGGGGGGGTGGAGCTGTTGGCCGAGGTTGGAGTAGCCAGGAGGAAGGCATGGCCAGCCGTTGAGAAATGCTTGTTGAAGTTTTCGATTATCATGGATTTATTGGTGGTGACCGTGTTACCGAGCCTCAGTGCAGTGGGCAGCTGGGAGGAGGTGCTCTTGTTCTCCATGGACTTTACAGTGTCCCAGAACTTTTTGGAGTAAGAGCTACAGGATGCAAATTTCTGCTTGAAAAAGCTAGCCTTTGCTTTCCTGACTGACTGCGTGTATTGGTTCCTGACTTCCCTGAACAGTTGCATATCGCGGGGACTATTCGATGCTATTGCAGTCCGCCACAGGATGTTTTTGTGCTGTTCAAGGGCAGTCAGGTCTGGAGTGAACCAGGGGCTATATCTGTTCTTAGTTCTGCAATTTTGAATGGAGCATGCTTATCTAAGATGGTGAGGAAGTTACTTTGAAGGAATGACCAAGCATCCTCAACTGACTGGATGAGGTCAAAATCCTTCCAGGATACCCAGGCCAGGTTGATTAGAAAGGCCTGCTCGCAGAAGTGTTTTAGGGAGCGTTTGACAGTGATTAGGGGTGGTCGTTTGACTGCGGACCCGTAGTGGATACAGGCAATGAGGCAGTGATCACAGAGATCCTGATTGAAGACAGCGGAGGTGTATTTGGAGGGCCAGTTGGTCAGGATAATATCTATGAGGGTGCCCTTGTTTACAGATTTAGGGTTATACCTGGTGGGTTCCTTGATGATTTGTGTGAGATTGAGGGCATCTAGCTTAGATTGTAGGACTGCCGGGGTTTTAAGCATATCCCAGTATAACCCCACCCACTTTGCACACACATACTACACATACTACCCTACAAGGTTGAGTATAGCCCATAAAGATCTCCCCCACGGCACAAACCCAAGGATGGAGCCAACCCGGACAGGAATATCATGTCAGTGACTCAACCCATTCAAGTGACGCACCCCTCGTCATTGAAGTGCGCCAGTAAGCCAGTGACTCAGCCCCCTGTACTAGGGTTAGAGGCAGAGATTCCCAGTGGAGAGAGGGGAACCGGCCAGGCAGAGACAGCAAGGGCGGTTCGTCACTCCAGTGCCGTTTTGTTCACCTTCATGCCCCTGGGCCAGACTACACTCAATCATAGAACCTACTGACAAGATGATTCTTCAATAAAGACTTAAAGGTTGAGACCGAGTCTGCGTATCTCTCACATGGATAGGCAGACCATTCCATAAAAATTTAGCTCTGTAGGAGAAAGCCCTGCCTCGAGCTGTTTGCTTAGAAATTCTAGGGATAATAATTAGGCCTGCATCTTGTGACCATAGCGTACGTATAGGTATGTATGGCATGACCAAATCGTAGAGATAGGTTGGAGCAAGCCCATGTAATGCTTTGTAGGTTAGCAGTAAAACCTTGAAATCCTCCCTAGCCTTAACTTCTTGCGTCGAGCCAACCCGGATCCGGGATCATGACTACAGCCTCAAGCCCATTACCATAACGCAACGTTAACTATTCATGAAAATCGCAAATGAAATGAAATCAATATGCTAGCTCTCATGCTTAGCCTTTTGTTAACAACACTGTCATCTCAGATTTTAAAAAATATGCTTCTCTACCATAGCAAAACTAGCATTTAGCATTTAGCGTTAGCACAATGCTGCAGACATCTTGGACGAACGGCAGAGAGCATAAGCTCGTTCACAGCACATTCAAAGCCATATAAGGAGACGATAGTAAAACAGAGCTTCAAAAATTCAGCTCATTTCCTGTTTGAGGTTACATCTTGGTTTCGCCTGTAGCATGGGGCACTCACAGATAATATATTTGCAGTTTTGAAAACGTCAGAGTGTTTTCTTTCCAAAGCTGCCAATTATATGCATAGTCGAGCATCTTTTCGTGACAAAATATTGTGCTTAAAACGGGCACGTTTTTTTTATCCAATAATGACATTGGTTGAGGTTGAAGAGGTTAACATGAAGCAGGTGTAGAGATGCTAGCACTGGCTTGCTCCAACCTATGCTAGTAATATGCTCAATTTTTTTTGTCAAAATCCAAGCAGCCATGTTTAGCACCAACTGAAGTTTATTTAGTGCTTTATCTGGGTAGCCGGAAAGTAGAGTATTGCAGCAGTCTAATGTAGAAGTGACAAAAGCACAGATGAACATTTCTGCATCATCTTTGGACCAAAAGTTTCTGATTTTTGCAAATAGTCTTGATATGTTTGTCAAAAGAGATCAGGGTCCAGAGTAACTTCTTTCTTCCTTCACAGTTTTATTTGAGACGACTGTACAACCATAAAGATTAAATTGTCAGATCCAACAGAAGATATCTTTGTTTCTTGAGACCTAGAACTAGCATCTCTATTTTGTCTGAGTTTAAAAGTAAACAATTTGTCGCCATCAACTTTCTTATGTTTGAAACACAGGCTTCCAGGGAGGGCAATTGTAGGGCTTCACTATGTTTCATCGAAATGTACAGCTGTGTATCGTCCAAATAGCAGTGAAAGTCAACATTATGTTTCCGAATGACATCACCAGGAGGTAAAATCATAATGTGAAAACAATAGTGGTCCTAAAACGGAACCTTGAGGAACACCGAAACGTACAAACCATCCACAGAGACAAACTGAGATCTTTCCGACAGATAACGTCTAAAGATTTAAATAGGATGCGTTGGGAAAAAAAACTGGGTTCTGATTTGCCTCTTTGTTTGGTGTTAAAAAGGCGTGTTACATTTTTATATAAAGAACTGTTAAAAACTTAATGAACTACTTTGCATCTTCGTTTTGAGTTGCAGTTTTAACCTGAGCCCACCGCCATTTTATTGTTGCTGCTTAGAAACATATTTATTTAACTCCCTTGATGTCATGAAAGTCAAATGTACATGCATGGACTGAACTATTCTAATGAATTCATATCAATTCAAATCTATTTAATTGAGCAAGTACACCATAAAAGTGATTTAATCATATGCCATTTTCTTGAGTGTGATTATATGTAAACCATACCAAGACTTTGTTGAGTATCATGTCATGGGTTCCTCATGAAAGTGAACATTATTGTTTTTATTATAATAGGTGAAAACGATGCTATATACTGTAATGATGTTTGTCAGTTTCTGATCATGTTCTGATCTATATACAGCAGAGCAGATGAAATCTGGACATCTAAACCAGTGCCACTGCTCATATTCACCTGGGGCACCAGGTTGGTGCAACAGAAAAGCAGCGGTACTCCAGACCTCCAGGCTCAGATTCCAATACCCCGTTGTAGAGTAAAGTAAAGCTAAATGACAGTTGAATTCTCAGACAGACACTGGTTACCATAGTCTCCCTAGGTGGGTTAACCTCTGTGTGGTGATCATTTTGCATCCAGAATGGCACTCTATTCCATATATAGCGCACTATGTTTGACCAGGGCCCAATAGTGCACTATAAAGGGATCAGGGTGCCATTTGGTACGGACCCCATTCCTCCTCTGAATAACAAATAGAGGACAGGGTTATGGTGACGGAGGAAATCAATGTGAATCACTACATACTGAAGGACAAAACAACTTGGCATCTCACTCTCCTCACTCACAGCCAGACTGAGATTAAAGGACCCGTCTTCCACCCTCCACCATCTACCTTCCTTCCCCATTCTCAATCCCAATCTGCATTTAGATACATCATTGATTACGCCTGTGGAAATCAGAGAGATTGAGAGAGAGACGAGGGGGAATTCTATCCTGCGTTACAGTGGAGAGAAAGAAAGACGGAACAAACAAGATTAATAATAGCTGGTGGTGTTCATCCCTGGGGCCTGACAGCTAACAACTCTTGACAAAAACAGGGTTGAGAGAGGCAGATGGATTGTCCGTAGACATGAAGGAGAATGTGAATTGGGACTGTAATGAGGAGGAGAGAAGGTAGGTAGAGCTGAGAGAGCAGGGGGCTGGACGATCTCCAAACCCCTCTGAGGGGCTGCCTGGCTGGTATTACGCTGTATGGAAATTAAATCAGCCCTATGACAGTTACCATCTACTCCCTGCCTGTGTGTGTGTATGTATGTGTGTGTGTGTGTGTGTGTGTGTGTGTGTGTGTGTGTGTGTGTGTGTGTGTGTGTGTGTGTGTGTGTGTGTGTGTGTGTGTGTGTGCCTGTGATCGCAGCACACTGAGCATGGCTGTGGATATGCATGAATCAGCCTTAGATTTTTAAAGCATTTGATCATTAGGAACAACACTCTTTAGTGAAAATAGATTATTTGTCTAAAAAATAGATTTTCCTCGATCTGGATACTTGTCACGTTCTGACCTTTATTTCCTTTGTTTTGTCTTTATTTAGTATGGTCAGGGTGTGAGTTGGGGTGGGCAGTCTATGTGTGTTTTTCTATGTTGGGGTTTTGAGTTCAGCCTAGTATGGTTCTCAATCAGAGGCAGGTGTCATTAGTTGTCTCTGATTGAGAATCATACTTAGGTAGCCTTAGGTTTTACTTTTGAGTGGTGGGTGTTTGTTTTCCGTGTGAGTGTTTGTTGCTACATGGTTCGGTTTCGTTCATGTTCACGTTTATTGTTTTGTATTTACATAGTGTTGGGTTTATATCTTAAAATAAACGTTATGGACTCTTACCACGCTGCGCATTGGTCCTCCGATCCTTCTCGCTTCTAGTATTGTCGTTACAATACTAGGGTGTATATACACAATACAAGCTGTCAGAGACTCCAAAACAAGCTCTACACAATGATCTCATCTTTGGGAAGCTACACTATATTTGTAAAAATTGATTAAACATCTAAAAACATGCATTTTCCCTGTTCTGAATACTCAGACTAGCTGTAGTTATAGGCTACCAAACAAGCTTTCACAAAGTAAAATATTATTTCTACACAATGTTCTCAGACTAGGGAAGCCTGATGAAGACAAAGAGTTGTGAATGCTAAAGTTTGTTGAGTACATTAGGGAGAAAGAAGAGTGTATCATTGTGCACAAGGGTATAGAAAACAAATTGAATTATAATGGTACTGGGACACATCAATGAAGTTTGGTATTGTTGCATCTAATATCAGAGATTAACAGCAGTCGAAGGAAGGAGAGTGATGTTGGCCAACAATGATAAACAGTTAAAGTACTTCAAGGTCATAAATGCCCACAGTGACGTTTTGAGACCTGGACATCATCTAACTTCCAATCGACTGAATTGAAGCAGTTTCTTGTAAAAGCAGTGTGAAAGGAGAAGTTGTTGTGAGAGGGAGAAACTGGGCAAGCGTATCCCACTAAATCATATCATCAGCTATCTGAGCAGGTAACCGATCGCTGCAGGGGTACACAGCCCATCTGTAAATAGCCCATCCATTCTACCCACCTCATCCCCATATTGTTTTTATTTGCTTTTTTGCTCTTTTGCACACCAGTACTTCTACTTGCACATCATCTATCACTCCAGTGTTAATTTGCCAAATTGTAATTACTTCGCCACTATGTCCTATTTATTGCCTTACCTCCTCACACCATTTGCACACACTGTATATAGATTTTTTTCTGTTGTGTTATTGACTGTACGTTTGTTTATTCCATGTGTAACTCTGTGTTGTTGTTTGTGTTGCACTGCTTTGCTTTATCTTGGCCAGGTCGCAGTTGTAAATGAGAACTTGTTCTCAACTGGCCTCCCATAAAGGTTAAGTAAAAAAATAAAAATAAAGCAACAGGCATGACCACTAGACTGATTGATGCCAACAGACAACTCCAAATAAGCGTTGAGTGGCACTATTTATGTTACATGCATTTTAAATATGTATTTCAATTACTTCTGAGTATTTTGTCATTTCTGTTACAGTGGGCTGAACTACACTCAAGTATTTTGTTACAAGATACTTTTGAGAGCTGTATATTTGTATTTTTTAAATACTAAATACATTTCTATAACAATTTTTTATTTTTTTTAATTTTTTTTACCAATTCACATTTTGTGGCTCCCTTTCACCCTGCATTGGCATCAGAAGTCTGATGGCACTATGGTGTGATAAGAGCGTCTGCAAAATGAACTAAGTACGAATGTATACGTAGAAATGAACAATTGCAAAGCATGCTGAAAATGATTCTAATGAGCTCTGCTCCATGACAAGGCCAATAATAATACCCAGTGTGATTTGCATTTTAGTATGTTTATTTTCACATATAATACATATACATTTTGGTCATTTAGCAGACATGATCCAGAGTGACTTCCAGTCAGTGCATTCAACTAAAGTAATAAACAACCGGTTCGGGCTGACTACTTGCAAAGATGTATTTAAATGATTGATACATTGATCTTTACAGCATTTTGTAATTGCATTTTGTAATTTTTTCCCAATCCTGCAATTAAGAAGTTTGAAACTGAAAGACCTGAGCCAAGTAAGGACTAGTGAGAAATCAACTCCTCAAGAAACAAGAAAAGAAAGTTCAGAAAATGCCAAATGATATCCATACTTAGGTTGTTTTTACACCTCTGTTGTAATAGTGTGCTCTCGCTTAACTGTCTTGTATGTCTGGTACATGTATCATAGTGACTCACTATGTCTCAGTTTGAGTATGCCATTATGGTGACAAATGTAGACAGAGGAAACAAAAGGCAATACCCTTCAGCACCCATGGATCCAGGTCAGTAATAAAGGCTATGCACCTCTAAGATGAAATAAACCAGGGGTTTTGTTGAGCTGCTATTGGCAAGAAACTCATTGGAAGAAGGATGACCTGACATTTGGTCAATTGAAAGCATCTCAACCTGATCACAACAGGGCCTCTGTCCATCCATCCATCCGTCCGTCCGTCCGTCCGTCCGTCTGTCTGTCTGTCACTCTCCCTCCCTATGTCTTGTAATATAGCACACAGCCTTTGCTGGTGTATTGTTATGCTTAGACATCCACACACCATAAACCATACACCATAAACCATAACACTCAATATTCTAATGGTGGTGTTGGCATCCTTTTAGTATTCCCCAGACCAGTTATTGGTGGTTGACCTCTGATTTTTTGGCAACAAATGTTATTTGTCTGAATTTTCCTTGTTTTACTACCCATTGTGAGGAATCCTGGTACACACACACACACACACACACACACACACACACACACACACACACACACACACACACACAGAGAAGTGTATTACTATCCTTGTGTGGACCAAATAATTGATTCCCATCCAAAATCCTATTTTCCCTAACCCCTAACCCTAACCCAAAATCTAACCCTAACTCTAACCTCAACTCATAGCCTAACCCTAACCCTAAAACTATACCTAACTCCCACCCTAAACCTAACCGTAACCCCTAACCTTTATTCTAACCCTAACCATAATTCTAACACCTTAGCACAGGCCCCACGACCAGCCCCCAGACTTGGAGCAATTAAAAAAGTACCAACTTCAGCTCATAGGTCTGTCCGTAGAAAACAAGCCTCACCTCCAACCTTGGCTTGGTACTCTAGCTCCTCACCTGGCACTGCTACCGTACCGGGAGCTTCGTAAACACTGGCTAAGGCCTTAGATAACATACCACAGTTTTCTTCCCCAACTCCTAATAGGGGTCCCCTTCCCTACCCCCAGTTAATTACCTCCCCACTACCTGACCCTGATGAATTTGTGGTAGATTTTGAGCTAAGAGAGGAGGAATTTCCAACTCTCCAGTCCATCATGGTGCCGGCATAACACACCATGGCCCAGGCTACGACCATTACGGTGCAGGCGCAGGTGATCCACAGACCCTGCAGTCAACTTGACTCCCAGAATGCCCCCACATTGACTGTAGCCCTAGAGACAGCACAACCACCCCAAACACCAATTATCAGTAATGTAGCGATTCTTTCTGATCTAAACATTTCCGACCTTTCTTGCTCGAACACTAACATCTCCACTTCTGTTCCCACAGAGGCCCAACCCAATACACCCCAAAACCCCTCTGAGGTAGTGATTATAGAGAAAGAATTAAAGGTGGACAAGTTTGTGGTGATGGGAGAAAACAAAGGGAAAACCAATCCCAACAGTTTCCTGTCTGAACCTTCCTCAATACTAACCTCTCCACACACCAGATACCTCCTACCCACCCCACTTAGTCTTTGTCCAAAAAATAGGGTTCTTCCATAGCCTACTGTGAGACTCTCCCCATTGCCTTCACCCAGACACTCCACCCCAACATCCTCCACCATCCCCCCCACTCTTGTAACAGCCAACTAGACATGATACGACAAACAGAAAAATGTATGATTGGCAAATAAAATCTCACAATCCGATTGCCATCATTGGAGATTCAAACTTGAGCAGAATACCT
Source organism: Oncorhynchus nerka (assembly GCF_034236695.1). Lineage (NCBI taxonomy): Eukaryota > Metazoa > Chordata > Actinopteri > Salmoniformes > Salmonidae > Oncorhynchus > Oncorhynchus nerka. The sequence goes on along the minus strand of NC_088397.1, from coordinate 74,372,551 downwards.
TAATATCCATACAAACACATCCAAAATGATAGCTATCCTGGAGCACAGTTCCACTAGATTACTGGGGTCTTGGCAAAATCTACCCCAAATCACAACACCAAGGTGGTTGTGCTGTCCCTGGCCCTGAACAACAAAGATCCAACACAGAAACAAACACCCATAGGACAGCTGCAATCACTTCACAGTAAAGCAACAGCGATGTACCCTAATGCAACTATTTACTTCCCCATCATCAATTACTCACCCCACCTGTCAGAGAAACAACAAATCATGCTGAAATATATTAACTCACACATCGCCACACACTACAACACCCTACAATAAATCCACCATTCAGATTTCCACACAGAGAAAGACAATATACATACATTGGACACCAGATACGTGGGGAAAAATACTTAAACATTGGTTGGAACAGTTAAAATAGTGGGGGAGGGTATGCATACATCACAGCCCCTCCATCAAGACACAAACCCTTAACCTTTCATCCACATTTCACCTTTATCCCTACAGCACTGCACTAGACAATGGGGACCTCCAGAGGGACATCCACAGGTACATAGAACTCTGAAATTATTGGACCACTTTGATTATACATCTGACTAACTAACCCTACGGTACCATTCACAGCTCCATCAAGATAGGAACCTAAATCACAGACAATATCAGCACCCATTAGGAAATTCATTAAAACCAACACACAAATCATCAGAGAATTCCATACCTCCACCATAACCTCAGAACAGAACATCACACTAGAAGAAAGACAAGCCATAGCTAATTAAGGAAACACAAACATATAACTATAAAACCAGCAGACAAAGGCTCAAAGACAATTATTATGGACAACCATCATTACCTCTTTGAAGCCCACCGTCAGCTCTCTAACACATGACACTATACTCCTATCCCTGGTTCTACACAGATCCAGTAACCAATAAAAATCTGACAGATCTATGGAAAGAAATATATTACACATAGACAAAAGGAATATCTAGATGGACTAGACTTACCCAGAGAGAGACTCTTCTATCTCCTCCCGAAGGGAGGACCTATTGTGTCAGACTGTGGGAGTGAGTCCTAGCCAGCAGCTGAATTCATTGACTACTTCCTCAATCCCAGGTCACTAATGCACACTAGCTACTTTAAGGACACATAACATTTTATAGACACACTTAACACCACTCCAGTCCTAGCACATGCATACCTATTCACTCTATATATATAGATTCTCTCTACACTAACATAGATATCTTGTCAGGTCGACAGCCGTCGAATCTACACCCCGGAGATATCCAGATCCAGACAGACCAGACTTACACATCCTACAGCTTCTAGAACTTTGCTTAAGAAACATTGATTTCTCTTTTGATAACAAACACTACCTACAGATTCATGGGTCGGCGATGTGTAAAAGGTTTGCTTCGGCCTATGCTAATATTTATATGGCAGACTGGGAGTTGACCGCCTTGGCTAAATGCCCATTGCGTCCCATGTTTTATAGACAATACCTGGATGATATCTTTGGAGTGTGGGAACATCATCTGGTACATTTCACAACATTCATTGATATACTCAATAACCATCATCCTACCAAAACAGTTAAAAATGTCATCCACCCACATACAATCAACTTCATGGACACAACCATTTTTAATTCCAGATACTGACACAGACATAGTCTCCTTACAAACAAAAATATCTTTCAAGGACACTCCACAAGTCCAGTTATCACCCAAAACATACATTCACTGGCATTTTCAAATCACAACTCATTCAATTCCATAGACTATGTACACAACAGAAATACTTTCATTCAGCCACACAGACCCTCTTTAGTGCACTGGGGAAGAGGGGATACTCAAAGAGTTAATTGAGGTACATAAAGGCAAACACACTGGCAAGCCTTACCTAAAACAGAATGGTTGATCCCCCCAACCCTTACACACTGGCAGGCCTCACCCAGAACAGATTGCCTGATTCCCCTAACCCTAGACTTAACACTAACCTCCATAACTTTCCCTGCAGAACTCTGGACCAGGCACTGACTCATGACCTGGACAAACAGAACACACCTATCCTTAACTTTACAGATTCTGGGTCCGTATCCCTATCCCACCCATCCTATCCCTGTCCTCCACCCTCAGATCTTCCCAGATTATACCCCTCATCAGCACCTTCTCAGACATAAACAGACTCCTTCGAATGGAATACCAACGTAATCCGCCCAATGGTTTTTTTCAACAGACTCCTTTGTCGCAACGTCCCCTGAATGCCCATCTGCTAGCCTGCTAGCCGCGCCCCTTGCTGTCTATAGCATACCGGACTGTTAGCTGGTCCATCAGTCAATTTCCTATACCTATTTTGCCAATTGGCCTGGACCCATTTACTACACGGACACCTGCTGATCCATCAAGACTGGTCTGCAGACGTTTTTTATTTTTTTTATTTCACCTTTATTTAACCAGGTAGGCTAGTTGAGAACAAGTTCTCATTTGCAACTGCGACCTGGCCAAGATAAAGCATAGCAGTGTGAACAGACAACACAGAGTTACACATGGAGTAAACAATTAACAAGTCAATAACACAGTAGAAAAAAAGGGGAGTCTATATACATTGTGTGCAAAAGGCATGAGGAGGTAGGCGAATAATTACAATTTTGCAGATTAACACTGGAGTGATAAATGATCAGATGGTCATGTACAGGTAGAGATATTGGTGTGCAAAAGAGCAGAAAAGTAAATAAATAAAAACAGTATGGGGATGAGGTAGGTAAAAATGGGTGGGCTATTTACCGATAGACTATGTACAGTTACAGTGATCAGTTAGCTGCTCAGATAGCAGATGTTTGAAGTTGGTGAGGGAGATAAAAGTCTCCAACTTCAGCGATTTTTGCAATTCGTTCCAGTCACAGGCAGCAGAGAACTGGAACTGTCTGAATCCTGGCTTAGGAAGGCCAACAAAAACCCTGAAATTTCCATCCCTAATTATAACATTTTCCGACAAGATAGAACTGCCAAAGGGGGCGGAGTTGCAATCTACTGCAGAGATAGCCTGCAGAGTTCTGTCTTACTATCTAGGTCTGTGCCCAAACAATTTGAGCTTCTACTTTTAAAAATCCACCTTTCCAGAAACAAGTCTCTTACTGTTGCCGCTTACTATAGACCACCTTCTGCCCCCAGCTGTGCCCTGGACACCACATGTGAATTGATTGCCCCCCATCTACTGTATCTTCAGAGCTTATGCTGTTAGGTGACCTAAACTGGGACATGCATAACACCCCGGCCATCCTACAATCTAAGCTTTATGCCCTCAATCTCACACAAATTATCAATGAACCTACCAGGTACAACCCTCGTATATATCATCACTGTCAAATGCTCCATAAAACACAGGCCTTTCTAATAGACCTGGCCCAGGTATCCTGGAAGGATATTGACCTCATTCCGTCTGTAGAAGATGCCTGGTTATTCTTTAAAATTGCTTTCCTTACAATCCTAAATAAGCATGCCCCATTCAAAAAATGTAGAACCAGGAACAGATATAGCCCGTGGATCACTCCAGACCTGACTGCCCTTGACCAGCACAAAAACATCCTGTGGCGTACGGGATTAGTATCAAATTTCCCCCGCGATATGCAACTTTTCAGGGAAGTTAGGAACCAGTATACACAGGCAGTTAGGAAACCAAAGGCTAGCTTTTTCAAACAGAAATTTGCATCCTGCAGCACAAACTCCAAAAAGTTCTGGGACACTGTAAAGTCCATGGAGAATAAGAGCACCTCCTCCTAGCTGCAGTAAGGCTACCGAAAAATCCATAATAATTGAGAATTTCAATAAGCATTTTTCTATGGCTGGCCATGCTTTCCACCTGGCCACCCCTACCCTGGTCAACAGCCCTGCACCCCCCCACAGCAACTTGCCCAAGCCTCCCCATTTCACTTTCATCCAAATCCAGATAGCGGATGTTCTGAAAGAGCTCTAAAATCTGGACCCCTACAAATCAGAAGGGCTAGATCATCTGGGCCCTCTCTTTCTAAAATGATCCGCTGAAAATGTTGCAACCCCTATTACTAGCCTGTTCAACCTCTCTTTCGAATCATCCGAGATCCCCAAAGATTGGAAAGCTGCCACGGTCATCCCCTTCTTCAATGGGGGAGACACTCTAGACCCAAACTGCTACAGACCTATATCTATCCTACCCCGCCTTTCTGAGGTCTTCGAAAGCCAAGTTAATAAACAGATCACCGACTATTTAGAATCCCATCATACCTTCTCCGCTATGTAATCTGGTTTCCGAGCTGGTCACATGGGTGCATCTCAGCCACGCTCAAGGTACTAAACGATATCATAACCGCCATCGATAAGAGGCAATATTGTGCAGCTGTATTCATCGACCTGGCCAAGGCTTTCAACTCTGTCAATTACCACATTCTTATCGGCAGACTCAACAGCCTTGGTTTCTCAAATGACTGCTTCGCCTGGTTCACCAACTACTTCTCAGACAGAATTCAGTGTATCAAATCGGAGGGCCTGTTGTCCGGACCTCTGGCAGTCTCTATGAGGGTGCCACGGGGTTCAATTCTCGGGCCGACTCTTTTCTCTATATACATCAATGATGTTGCTCTTGCTGCTGGTGATTCTCTGATCCCCCTCTAAGCAGACGACACCATTCTGTATACTTCTGGCCCTTCTTTGGACACTGTGTTAACTAACCTCCAGACGAGCTTCAATGCCATACAACTCCCCTTCCGTGGCCTCCATGAAAGTAAAACTAAATGCATGCTCTTCAACCGATCGATGCCCGCACCTGCCCGCCCTTTCAGCATCACTACTCTGGACGGTTCTGACTTAGAATATGTGGACAACTACAAATACCTAGGTGTCTGGTTAGACTGTAAACTCTCCATCCAGACTCACATTAAGCATCTGCAATCCAAAAATTAAATCTAGAATTGGCTTCCTATTTTGCAACAAAGCATCCTTCACTCATGCTACCAAACATACCCTCGTAAAACTGAATATCCTGCCGATCCTTGACTTTTGCGATGTCATTTACAAAATAGCCTCCAACACACTACTGAGCAAATTGCATGCCTTCTATCACAGTGCTGTCTGTTTTGTTACCAAAGCCCCATATACTACCCACCACAGCGACCTGTATGCTCTCGCTCCAGGTCAGCTATAAGTCTCTTCTAGGTAAAGCCCCGCCTTATCTCAGCTCACTGGTCACCATAGCAGCATCCACCCATAGCACGCGCTCCAGCAGGTATATCTCACTGGTCACCCCCAAAGCCAATTCCTCCTTTGGCCGCCTTTCCTTCCAGTTCTCTGCTGCCAATGACTGGAACGAATTGCAAAAATCACTGAAGCTGGAGACCCATATCTCCTTCACTAACTTTAAGCGCCAGCTGTCAGAGCAGCTCACTGATCACTGCACCTGTACATAGCCCATCTGTAAATAGCCCATCCACCTACCTCATCCCCATATCGTATTTATGTATTGATCTTGCTCCGTTGCACCCTAGTATCTCTACTTGCACATTCATCTTCTGCACATCTATCACTCCAGTGTTTAATTGTTAAATTGTAATTATTTCACCACTATGGCTTATTTATTGCCTTACCTCCCTTATCTTACCTAATTTGCGCACACAGTATATAGGCTTTTCTTTCTCTATTGTATTATTGACTGTATGTTTGTTTATTCCCGGTGTAACTCTGTGTTGTTTTCTGTGTCGCACTGCTTTGCTTTATCTTGGCCAGGTCGCAATTGTAAATGATAACTTATCCTCAACTAGCCTACCTGGTTAAATTAAGGTGAAATAAAAAATTTAAAAATTACATACTTAAAAGCAGCATTCACCCAAACATAACATACATTTCCCCAAAATGTTCAAACTAACCAACTCCTACACCACCTTTTGAACAACAGTACTATAGATAACTAACTCCCACACATTCAAAATCGACATGCACAAACCTCCAGTCCTATCCCACAACTCATGACCATTCAGAGCACCAACATTGTCTATGCCATAACATGCACATTGTGCCACAACATTTATATAGGAGAAACCAGTCACATAGTGATACGCCTCAACAGCACCACTACACAATTGAAAAAAATATATTACAAACAGACCTGGTAAAACACTTTCAAAACTACCCTACAACCTCCCTCCACATCAACCGTCTGGAGATGAAAGCCTCCTGGACAATAGGCCGGAGAAGAGCAGCTGAATCCAGGTGGAAAGCAAAATGTAACACCTTGGCTCTAATTGATATAAATGGTAAAGAGTAGGATAAAGCATTGACCATGGTAGTTAGTGAGTGTAACGGTTTTCTAATGGTGAAGGAGAGTCGGACCAAACTGCAGCGCGTCAATTGCGATTCATGTTTATTAAACAAACGTAAAACACGACTAAACAACACTACAAAACAATAAACGAAACGAAAACCGAAAACAGCCTATACATGTGTCAACTAACATCTAACACGGACATCAAGACACTCAGGACAATCACCCACACCAAACTCAAAGAATATGGCTGCCTAAATATGGTTCCCAATCAGAGACAATGATAAACACCTGCCTCTGATTGAGAACCACTTCAGACAGCCATAGACTTATCTAGAACACCCCACTAGCTACAATCCCCCATATATACACACCACATACAAAAACCCATGCCACACCCTGGTCTGACCAAATAAATAAAGATAAACACAAAATACTTCGACCAGGGCGTGACAGAACCCCCCCCCCTAAGGTGCGGACTCCCGAACGCACCTCAAAACAAATAGGGAGGGTCCGGGTGGGCGTCTGTCCATGGTGGCGGTTCCGGCGCGGGACGTGGACCCCACTCAATTAATGTCTTAGTCCCCTCTCCTCGCGTCCCTGGATAGTCCACCCTCGCCGCCGACCATGGCCTAGTAGTCCTCACCCAGAAACCCACTGGATTGAGGAGCAGATCAGGACTGAGGGGCAGCTCGGGACTGAGGCAGCTCGGGACTGAGGGGAAGCTCGGGAGTGAGAGGAAGCTCGGGAGTGAGAGAAAGCTCGGGAGTGAGAGAAAGCTCGGGAGTGAGAGGAAGCTCGGGAGTGAGAGGAAGCTCGGGAATGAGAGGGAAGCTCGGGAGTGAGAGGAAGCTCAGGAGTGAGAGGAAGCTCAGGCAGGTTGATGGATCTACCAGATCCTGGCTGGCTGGTGGTTCCGGCAGATCCTGGCTGACTGGCAGATCCTGGCTGACTGGCGGATCCTGGCTGACTAGCGGTTCTGGCAGATCCTGGCTGACTGGCGGATCCTGGCTGACTGGCGGATCCTGGCTGACTAGCGGATCCTGGCTGACTAGCGGATCTGGCAGATCCTGGCTGACTGGCAGATCCTGGCTGACTGGCGGATCTGGCAGATCCTGGCTGACTGGCGGATCCTGGCTGACTAGCGGATCTGGCAGATCCTGGCTGACTGGCAGATCCTGGCTGACTGACGTATCCTGGCTGACAAGCGGATCTGGCAGATCCTGGCTGACTGGCGGATCCTGGCTGACTGGCGGATCCTGGCTGACTAGCGGATCTGGCAGATCCTGGCTGACTGGCAGATCCTGGCTGACTAGCCGGTCTGGCAGATCCTGGCTGACTGGCAGATCCTGGCTGACTGGCGGATCCTGGCTGACTAGCGGATCTGGCAGATCCTGGCTGATTGGCGGATCCTGGCTGACTGGCGGATCTGGCAGATCCTGGCTGACTGGCGGATCCTGGCTGACTAGCGGATCTGGCCGATCCTGGCTGACTGGCACTTCTGGCAGATCCTGGCAGACTGGCGGATCCTTGCTGACTGGCAGATCCTGGCACACTGGCGGATCCTGGCTGAATGGCGGATCTAACTGATCCTGGCAGACTGGCGGATCCTGGCAGACTGGCGGATCCTGGCTGAATGGCGGATCTAACTGATCCTGGCCGACTGGCAGATCCTGGCCAACTGGCAGATCCTGGCCGACTGGCAGATCCTGGCCGACTGGCACTTCTGGTGGCACTGGTGGCGCTGGGCAGACTGGCGGCGCTGGGCAGACTGGTAGCTCAGGCGGCGCTGGGCAGACTGGCGGCACTGGCGGCGCTGGGCAGACGGGTGGCTCAGACGGCGCTGGGCAGACGGGTAGCTCAGACGGCGCTGGGCAGACGGGTAGCTCAGACGGCGCTGGGCAGACGGGTAGCTCAGACGGCGCTGGGCAGATGGGTAGCTCAGACGGCGCTGGGCAGACTGGCGGTACTGGCGGCGCTGGGCAGATGGGTAGCTCAGACGGCGCTGGGCAGACGGGTAGCTCAGACGGCGCTGGGCAGACTGGCGGCGCTGGGCAGACTGGTGGCGCTGGGCAGACTGGGGGCACTGGCGGTGCTGGGCAGACTGGGGGCACTGGCGGCGCTGGGCAGACTGGCGGCACTGGTGGCGCTGGGCAGACTGGCGGCGCTGGGGAGACTGGTAGCACTGGCGGCGCTGGGCAGACTGACAGCTCTGGATGCTTCATGCAGGCTGACAGCTCTGGCTGCGCTGAACAGACAGGAGACTCCAGCAGCGCTGTAGAGGAAGAAGGCTCTAGCTGCACTGAACAGGCGGGAGACTCCAGCAGCGCAGGACAGGCGAGGCGCACTGTAGGCCTGATGCGTGGTGCTGGCACTGGTGGTAATGAACCGAGGACACGCACAGGAAGCCTGGTGCGGGGAGCTGCTACCGGAGGGCTGGGGTGTGGAGGTGGTACTGGATAGACCGGACCGTGCAGGCGCACTGGAGCTCTTGAGC